>NC_083767.1:59742896-59840396 GCF_963514075.1 Conger conger | reverse complement strand
TGCAACGGATCGTTGCCCACATCAGTCACTACGCCCAAACGGAACAGGGGAGAGTTGGGTCACATCTACGGCTACGCCCAAACGGAACAGGGGAGAGTTGGGTCACATCTATCGCCACGGCCAGCTGTACCGCGGACAGTTGGGCCACATCCGTCTCTTCGCCTGCCTGTAGGCCCCCTCCTGTCACGTGCTGTGGTGTTCACGCCTGCGCTCTGTGCTCCCGTCTCCCCCCGGTCACCTCCCACCGACGCCTGCGTTCCTCTGGGGCTCGCCACGCCCCCCTGCGCCGCAGTGCACTCTGGGAAGCCCTGGTCCTCGGCGGGGGGTTTCCCCCGGGTCCGTTTAGCGTGACGGGGCCGTGGAGGAACAGGGCAGCGGGTCACGCTGCGGAGGCCTTACCTGACCCTGTGACCTTTGACCTTGTTTGAGTCCCGTGTTACGCTGACGGTCCCCTCTGCGAATGTGCTGATGTGCACTGAGGGTTGAGCTCCCCTCCCCTCCCCTCCCCTCCCCTTCAGCCACTCTTCTTCTGGGGTCCTGATACCAAAGACTGCCGTTCCTGGAGGGGCTCTCCGCCGTCGGGCAGAGAGGCGGATGTGGGTGTGTGGGGAAGGGGGTGGGAGGAGGACAATCGTCGCTGTGGGGAGGGAGTAAATGAGTGTGCCTTCTGCATACAGCCCCTGGGTCTTCTCATGACAAACTGTCCACAGTCTCAGCCCCCGAAATCATGCTGTATGTGTTCATCAAATCTCTTAGGTCTTCCAGTCTCTATGAATCCCCAGGGGGTCTCAATCTACGTGTAAACTTATAAGCACAGCTAAAAAAAAAACTTAAAAAAAAAACAAACAAAAAAAATCTAAAAAAGTATTTAATGATCTAAATCCTCCCTGTTTGTCATTGTCATATTAATGTGGGTGCAATACAGTTTTAATGTAGGGAGGTTGGATTGCATTTAGGTGTAGTTTTTCTGGGTGGGGGAGAATATGGGGGGTGTGAGTGTGTGTGTGTGTGTATTGAGGGGAAACTGATGTGCGTTTATCTCATTTAAAGGGATTGTTGTGAAATAAAGGCGCATATTTGATCACACAGACAAAAAGGGAAAAGACCTGCCCAGTCTTCCTGGAGGATAACCTGCACTGTCAGCCCAGTCTTCCTGGAGGATAACCTGCACTGTCAGCCCAGTCTTCCTGGAGGATAACCTGCACTGTCAGCCCAGTCTTCCTGGGGGATAACCTGCACTGTCAGCCCAGTCTTCCTGGAGGATAACCTGCACTGTCAGCCCAGTCTTCCTGGAGGATAACCTGCACTGTCAGCCCAGTCTTCCTGGAGGATAACCTGCACTGTCAGCCCAGTCTTCCTGGAGGATAACCTGCACTGTCAGCCCAGTCTTCCTGGAGGATAACCTGCACTGTCAGCCCAGTCTTCCTGGAGGATAACCTGCACTGTCAGCCCAGTCTTCCTGGAGGATAACCGACCGGGAGGTGCAGAATGTTGCCCAGTCTTCCTGGAGAATAACCGACCGGGAGGTGCAGAATGTTGCCAAGTTAGCATTTCTTTTTACACGTGTACGTGCCTGTATGTTTGTATGTGTGTGTGTATTAATCTGTCTACAGATAGCCATGTTTCAGAAGTGCTTGCGGTTGGATGAACTTGTGGACGTGCCTTGACTTTAATTTTCTTTTTTTTTTATTATTATTTTTGTTTGTTTAAATCGAAATTTCTGCTGCCTGTTGGCGAGTTTGTCGCTCCGCGGCTGGTGTCGGGTCGGAGGCTGCCCCCCACCCCCACCCCCACCCCACCCCGCCCCCCCGCTGGTCCGCTGCACTGGGCCGGGGGGGGGGGGGATCGGACTGAGCCAATCCCAGAAGCAGAACCGGAAAAGGGCCTGTGGACAGCGTCCGCCAGCAGAGATGCTCTGTACAGTTTGTGTTCCATTAAACCACTAATGACCTTGGGCTATTACAATACTAATAAAGCTAAGGCAAGTATGGATAAATAATAAATAAAGAATCCAACGAAAAAGATGACGCAATTGGTGCGTGGGCCTTTTTGTTTTATTCACTTGTTGCGAAACGCTCCGGAGGAAAGCCCTCGGCTGTCGTCTGGATCGAGTTTTGACGCGTTGACGACGGCCTTAAAAACCCCCCTAAGTTCTGGCCGGCTGCGGTGTCCTTTCTGTTCCGCACTGCGGAACGGGTTTCCCCTCCGCCCGTTCCCACGGCTCTGCGTCGGCGTGGGGAACAAAGTCGTACGCGGGGTGAGGGCGCTGGAAGGCGCTGGAAGGCGCTGGAAGGTGCTGGAGGGCGCTCTGATGTGCCGGATGAGGAGTGAGGCGACGGCCTCACGGGGAGACTGGAGATGTTTAGGCTCGGCTCTCTGCTGCACGCCGGTGCACGGTGACTCCTCTCCCTCCGAGGGGGACGGTGGTCTCCAGTCCTGGGGTGCCTCTGGGGAGGGGAGGGGGGTGGGCCTGCCGTGTCCTCAGGAGAGGAACTTGGGTGGGCCAGTTCCACAATCCGGTGATTGTGGGTAACCAGAGCAATCCGCTTGTGTTGCTTCAGTCACACCGGTGTTGCATGCACACATGCTCTCTCACACAAACACACACACACACTCACACACACTCACCCACACACACATACACATATACTCACACTCTCGCTGTTGTCCATTAAAGTGATATGGGGGCTGAGGTCAGTCGATGGCATAGTGTGGCTGAGGCAGTAAGAGCAGTCGTCTGGCGGTCGGAGGGTTGCCCATTCGATTCCCACCCTGGGTGTGTCGAAGTGTCCCTGAGCAAGACGCCTAACCCCCAAATCACTCCTGATGAACTGGTGTGTGTGTGTGTGTGTGTGTGTGTGTGTGTGTGTGTGTGTGTGTGTGTGTGTGTGTGTGTGTGTGTGTGTGTGTGTGTGTGTGTGTGTGTGTGTGTGTGTGTGTGTGTGTGTGAGTGTGTGTGAGTGAATGAGAAGCATCGATTGTACCACGCTTTGGATAAAGGCGCTATATATACCATTCATAGCAACCGCTGATCGCGACCTCTGCTTAGACTGGAAGTGCAGAACATAGATGAGTCTGGATGCAGTCGTTTCAGAACTGAATCACTTCATCCTCTCCTGTGGGTCTTCTCCAGAATAGAAGTGACCTCAAACTGCCCTGTAAGGTTTGATTAATTTGAGCAATGTGACAACACCTTGATTCCTGTCCAAAAGGCGCTTTTTTTTTTGTAGAATGGAAGAAGCTTGCATAGGGCTGGAAGGTTATCCAGAGGGAAATCCAATTCATTTTCATTTTTTGGAACTCCCCATTTCTTTTTCTTACTTTGTGTGTATTCCTCGATGGAAATTTTGTTGCTATGTTGCTTGGCAAGGAAAAAATTATAATCCTGTACCTTAAATCTGCAAAGCCTCCAAGTCTGCATTTTAAGTGTCCTTCCAGAGGTCAAAAGTATGTTGTTTGTTGGCTGTAATTATCTACATCGTGGCCATGACAGGTGCTTGTGTCGCAAATCTTCTGAGATTTGGAAACCGCACACCAAAATGTAAATCTCGTGGATATTTTACGTCGTAATTTTCCTATTTGCGTTATTGCTCTAACCTTTGGGAAGGTGGAGCATCAAGAACGTGTGGAACGAGCTTGCCAATATTGAATACACCTGCAAGTCGCAAGTAGAGAGTGAGACCGAAATGATGTAAGACTATTCCGGTATTGCCACTGTGGTAATTATTATCCAGCGGGTCATGTGTTTTACAGCCTACTTCTTCCTCAATGTTATGGCGATGATAATGTCAAAACCTCATTTCTCTTGACATCCTCACAATACTATCATTGTTTATTGATGATTGATACTGATCTACCTACCGAAAGGTACACTGACACATTAACGTGACACGAGACACAATCGCACCTTCGTTTTCGCCGCCAGTGTGTTCATTCGCTTCACGTTGTTCTTGGACGTTCGTCAAGACTCCGCAGGGTTCACGTCCTTAAAAAGAATTTAGTGTCCCTCTCCCATGTTTTTATGTGTGATTACGGGTGGAAACGTAGCTGAAGCGTTGCTAGGACGCAAGGAGGCTTGTTTTATATTGAGATGGTACAAAGACTGCGGGTCTGGGTTTTCAGCAGTCGCATGTGGTGGCCATGAATGGGGGGGGGGGGGGGGGGGGGGGGGCTCAATTCAGCACGTGGAGCTTTGTGGGTAAACCAGCTTGAAACGCCAGTTTGAAATGCAGAAAATATGTGGCTTTAGGGGGAGGGTTGGTTATGAATGATGACCGAGGAGAAGAAATCTGATATTAAGATCAACTGAGAGGCGTGAGAACATCGCTAATAATGAAACTTCCAGTGACCTTCGCGTTACAGGTCTTTTTTTTCTTCTTCTTTTTTTTTACGTGGTATTTTGTTGTTATATGGTTTCCAAGATTGTGAAATTCTGCTTTTACTGTTAATCCGTACTTTCATTGACCGCAGCGGTCTAACAAGCTCCGTATGATTATAATGTTCTGCAGTTTCCCCCCGGCTTCCTTTCTCCGTTCGGGTGCGCATTACTTTATTAACCACTGCGGGGAATTCTGCAGGACTACACTTGGGTACGTCAAAGTGTCAAAACCAAGCTCAACGGTGCCTTCAACACTCGCGGAAGCTGGCTCCAATAAAGCAACTGCGCACAAACATTTTCTACTGACGCGCGGCCCCATTAGCTTAAAAGCGAAGGGGAGAAAGCGTGTCATTTTTCAGCCGTTGCACGCCACGGCGTTTGCCGTTGTGCTGCACGACGGAGCGCTATCGAAGCATTTTAATGGGACACAGCGCCGCACTTGTACTCTCCCGCGTCCCGCTGCGCGTCGTGGCAGACCGAAGATGCCACGCGGAGGAGATGTGCGCACTATTCTGTTCACGCGCAGGCAGGACGAAGATCCGACTAACCAAGGCAGTGCTGTGCCGCACCTCGAACTAGCATAAAGTTTTTTATTTATTTATTTTTTAATTTTTTTTATGTTAAACTGAAAAGCCATGGAAAGTTCCTATCTAATTTTCTAGACTGTCATTTCTTTTTTTTTTTTTTCTATTTTGGAATGGAAAAAATATATCATAAAAAAAATAGAAAGCAAAAAAAAACTCAACTCTGACAAGAAGTGATCTGTCAACAAAATTGAATATGATAGTTAAATTGTATTAGCTCAATTGTAAATAAATACTCAAAGAGCACTTTGCTGATGGTTGACTCAAGCCAGATATTTTGAGCATAATGGCCAAATCACCATATGGATCTAGACAGGGATGTCTCAAGACTGAGTGGCTGTCTGTAAAGGAATTGGGAGGTTGGGGCTGGCCCTGTTGTCTGAAGTTTGAACTCTGGCTCCCTTACGAGTGACTGAATCTGATAGCAGAGGCTGTATCAGTAGCAGTGTATTGCCGATGTCCTGGTCGGGGTTGTAGTGGGAATGCTTTGGCCAGCCAGGCTTCTGTAATAGTCAGACACCTTTCCCCTTATTGGTCCAAGGTGTCCTGTGATGCCATATGTGGTGTTGTGTGGAGAGTCGCCATTGGCTCCTGTGGGACAAGTTGGCTGAAAAAGCTGAGAATCTCTCAGGCTTTCTAAGGAGTGTCCAAACCCAGCTCCAGACCACAGGGCCCTACCGCACGTTACTGGTGTTTACACAATCAAAAAAATGGTTCGTATTCTGCAGAAAATTGTCTCATACTCGGAGAGTATGTCTCTTTAGTTATGCTTGTGGCAACGTTTTAAAATATATATATATTTTATTATTCTCTTAAATTATTGTAAAATATATTTTGACTGCTGGATTTGCGAAAGCTCTCTTTACTGAATAATGAACAATTATACACAATTCAATCATTTTATTTTGGATTAAGCAGAATTTTTGCTAGATAGACGGTGGCCACCATTCCTACCCTGACCGCACATTCCTAGTGTGGAAAGTGGTCACTGGCTCAGCGATGAGTACATTTGAGCATCGCACACCCTCCCCATGTGCTACACACAATGCGCATGAACACGCAATGCACACGCAATGCACACGCACTGCACACGCACACACACACACACACGCACTGCTCACGCACTGCACACGCACTGCACACGCACACACGCTCACACACTGCTCTCACTGAACACGCACTGACACGGCATTGTCCTGGTTGCGTTCGAGGTACAGCAGAAGGTGGATACTTGAGATTATTCTTAAAAAAAAGATGGCCCGGTCCAGTTTGAGATTAGGTCCATATGGTTCATAACGGGCATGGGCAGTGATGATTGAGTCGTGAGACGTGCGCTGAGTCGGAGTGCTTCGTCCAACCGTAAACGAGCGAGTAACAATGGAGCAGTCCTTTCCAGCCTTGCCTCTTGCCTTGAAATGGAGACGAGTCGCAAGCCAAAATCCCAAAATTGGCCTCCGGCGTCTCAAAGTGATGCAGATTCAGGGATGACCTAACTATTTTTACCAATCAAGCCAATTCTGGATTCCAGACGTGTTCTCATCCAAGCCCCCCCCCCCCCCCCCCCCCCACCACCACCGCACCCAACCCAACCCTGTCTCCTCAATGGGGCCCACATTCCTGAAAATACCTTAAAAATACCTTTTTATCTGCATTCATTTTTTATTCTTTAAATACATTTATTGTACTTAGTTTCTGGAAGCATAATTGCGAAATTATGCCGATCACAGTTTTGGAATAATCAGAATTATTATCGACACCACTATTCTTGGTTAACATCACTTATTATGACTCACTGATTGGTGAAATTAATTATTAAAAGCATTAAGGCATCAAAATTAGCCACGTTCCATTCAGGGAAAATCCAGTTCAGTTATTAGGTCAGCGTTTCCCAACCGGTGTGTCGTCTGGCGTGCTGTGTGAGGGTTCAAATCCCACCTCGGACTCAGGCAATTTCTTCACCTGTTACATAAGCAACAAAATAAATGTCACTATAATATACACTGAATATAAAACCTCAAAAGGATATTGACTGTAGACACATCACATCAACGTCAGTACATCACTGGCTTTTGAGAGCGGTGTGCCATGAGATTCTGTACGTTTGGAAGGTTGGCCGTGGAAGGAAGAATGTTGGGAAATGCTGTATCAGATAATGCATGCCGTATACAGGTGACGAAGACCTGCATTCATTAATTTCTTACTTTTTCAGTGCCCTCAGTATGGGAATGGTATAGTAGCAGTAGTTCACCATGCACTGCAGCGAAGGCCTGGAAAGGCATTTCCAAAAGATACCAAAGGATTTGTGATGTTAATGGGTTATAAGCATGATGCAGTTATCGCATTTATGGGCCATGCCACCAAATATTAGACTATTGCTATTATTTTCAGTAAAGGGTAATCCATTAACTTACTTTCTCACAACTGAAAATGGGGGGGGGGGGGGACTCAACACAAAAACGTAAGTTTATCTCTAAAATGGTTAGACATATACACATGCAAATACCATGAAATAAAAGATAATTGTCAATACATTTTTCTCATGTTCATATTTTGATCACAAATGCGAACGCGTTAAGCATATGGCAAAAATGGCTAATTTCACTCGACAGTTCCCATACATTTGGAGGGCCCTGTGTCTTTTGTGAGATAACTCTCGCCGGGGATGGAGATTCACAGCATGCCCATAAAAGCACTGCGCGAGTTCAGAAGCTTTTGGGGACGTGTACACAGCGTTGCACGCAGAGAAAGGGCTACGCTGAGATGACGGTGCTCTGGGAAGTCGGGGGCGGTGGTGAACAGAGGCAAGCGGAGGCTCTGGGGCTGGTGAAGGGGGTCGCACAGACTGCGTGTGCGCTGCCAAAAAACACCGAGCGCAGCCAGCGTGAGAACGCCTCCCCCCCCGGGAGAGAGGGGTCAGGACAGGCCGCCGCCCGGGGTGCCCGTCTGGGCCCGGACGCCGTGTGTGTCCCGCTTCAGAAAGGGACAGGACAGCAGAGCGTGCCGCAGGTCTCTGCAGTAAAACAAAAACGGCACAAAAAAAACACTTTACATGCGACGGCGAAACTTGGTCTGTTTTGCGTCCTTGTCTAATGAGGAAGCGGGTAAAAATAAATTGGGAGGAAGTTACTGTTTCAGCCGTAACTTCGTCCTCCAGCCGGAAGAGACGTGGCTTCATCAGCCGCAGGGAAGATGAAGGCCTGGTGAAGAAGATAGCGAGGCCATTTGCATGCCGTCTAGTCCTGATTCATTCGAGATGGCCATGTAAATCCAGCCGGTTCAGAATGTACCGGCACTTCTTCAACACGCAGATCCTCATCGGGGTTTCTAATCTGATGGACCACAAACACACTGCATGCTGACGGCACAGGGCCTGATCGGATGCCGTCCTGTACTTCCGTCCTGACGGCAGAAGAGACAGGTGCAGCGCTGTGGGGCCACAGGTGGAAGGTCCAGAGCTCAGAAAGTGAAAGTCCTGCCATCAGTTTCTTCATTACATTACATTACATTACATTACATTCATTCAGCTGATGCTTTTATTCAAAGCGACTTACAGTTGATTAGACTAAGCAGGTGACAATCCTCCCCTGGAGTAATGCAGGGTTAAGGGCCTTGCCTAAGGGCCCAACGGCTGTGCGGATCTTATTGTGGCTACGCCGGGGATCGAACCACCGACCTTGCGGGTCCCAGTGATGTACCTTAGCCACTACGCTATGCAAATCCAGGTGGTTGCAGCAAAATGCTGGGGAGGACTTTTACTTTCTGGATTTTCCACCTCTAAATGGGACACATTCTATAAACTAACCAGATGGTCAACTCTGTAGTCTTAATGCTGAAAGCTCTGTCTCTGCAGCTTCAGTTGTGGAGGGTCACACTGCACTTTTTTTGTTAAATTAAGTAAATAATAAACTAAACAATCCATATGCCTCTTTTCAAAGCCCTAATTGGGTGCTGATTGAAAGCAAAACACAAATACCTGCACACACCACAACCCTCCCAAACTGTCATGAGTCATGAAACCCTGCTTTATATTGTTGAAGCTAAAACATTAAAATTGGATGCATCTTATGAATATTCATGTACGTGGGGGCACAGCCAATGACAATACTGGTGGCAGTGGATGTTCTGTCCATTCATATCCTGTGATTTAGCACTGGAAACTTTTTACCAATTGGTGTTGATGGTTCATTACATTACATTACAAAGCATTTAGCAGATGCTCTTATCCAGAGCGACGTACAACGAAGTGCAGATCAAACACAAGTGTGAAGAGGACCCTATGGGACAGTACGGTTCAAGCTCAAGTCCTGAGCCTACCTAAAAAAAACAAAAAAAACATTTGTAGATGGATGGAGTACCCTGCTGGTGCAAATCAAACTGCATCTACATCAGTGGAATGCCTGGACAACTGCACAGGAGATGGACACTGAGTGAACGAAAGCCTGGTAGTATAGGATGGAGTGAGAGAATCTGCATGAAGGAAGATAAAAAGGAGTAGAGACATGAAAGAGGCTGAAGAAGAGGGCAGGAGATAAGAGGGAGGAGAGGCCGGCCAGCTGAAGTGGAGAGAGAGAGAGAGAGAGAGAGAGAGAGAGAGAGAGAGAGAGGGGGGGGAGGATAAGAGGACATGAGAGGAGAGACAGCGTACCCTCCGCGCCCCGCAGATGAAGATAAACGAGGGGCTCTACACCTCCTGTCCCCGGGGGGGTTATTGATGGCACGGGGGGTCAGAGGTCGGCGGAGACAAAAAAAAAAAAAAGAAAAACGCCGGGTTTCCCCCTGTCTCTCCTCGGGCCAAACGTGAAAGAGAGGAGCATGTTGGAAAGAAGCGGAGGAGGAGGAGGAGGAGGAGGGAGAGAAAGGCTGCCCACCCCCCCCCCCCAGAAAACCGCTCTCCAACTTCCCAGCGTTCCACAGGCCCGAACCCATCCATCATAGGTGCCGGATGGGTTGAGGGGGGGGGGAGAGAAGGAGAGAGGTGCAACAATGGGTGGCCTTGCATATGCTAATAGCACTTCCTTCGGCACAAAGCCCCCGGGCTGCTTCACCAGGCCATGGCATAGGCTGGAGGTTATCATCGACTCATCCGTCTTGCTTTCTCTCAAGTGAGCGAGCCGTTCAGTTATCCCCGGGATATTTACCCGCTTCCAGTGATCTGGATCGCCCCTGGGGCTAACCGGGGCTACGGCTGGGAGCATCAATCACTCTCGCTTTCTCTCTCTCTCTCCTTCCCTTCATCCCTCCATCCCTCCTACCGCTCCCTGTCCAGGGGTAAGGAGACAGGAGCTCTTCTCCTCTTCTGATATCATCCATTTTTCACCCCTCAACCCCCCCGCCCCCCACACACATACTGTTTCCTCCCATGTCATGTGTGTTTTACACAGGTACCTCTCAGCCAATCTGTGATCTATAGCTGTGCCTGCGGTTTTACACAGGTACCTTTCAGCCAATCTGTGATCTATAGCTGTGCCTGCTGCCCAGGGCACCCAGCTGTCCTCTTCCTCAGTCCTTTAACCACATACTGATAGGCGTCCATCTTGTCATCCTGACGTCTGTTAGCCGTTTGGTGACGACCAACATGAAAGAACAACAGACATTTCAGAAACAGAAAAGGGAGCGGAGGCGTTTATACATCTTCATTCGTCATTAAATTGAGTTTCTTATCTAGGGCTCCTTACAGAATGGCTCATATTATAGTTTGTAGTATGGATAGGTGACAAATGGAAAACTATTTAAACTATATTAAACAAAACTATGGAATTAACCCCTTCAGACCTGAATTTTTGTCAGCCATCTTCTAACTCACTCACATTTATTATTATTATTATTATTATTATTATTATTATTATTATTATTTAAGTTACTTAATTCAACTACTCTACTGTCATGGTTCAATTCCGTGTGATATAACTTTTTCAAATGTCAACCAGTTAGGCCATACTTGCATTGGATTGGTTATTTAGTACACCGAAACTAATCAATCAGAAGATGAGATCAGAAAAATGATTCCTTAACACAGAAAAAAGCACCAAACATGTGATGACCATTTCAATAGTCGTCGGGTCTGCTGGGTTTAAAAATAATCACATTGTGGCAACTGGATCCAATCTAAGCAATAACCCAGCTTTAAGTTGCTGAAATGGTTCTCTTGGTCCCTTCTTCCAGGTAATATGTCACTCTGTCATAAAGAGGTTGTTTACACTCAAAGATAACCGTAATGACTTGGAAGATTGATGATCTATAACAAGACAATAATACTGCAATTGCACCAATTACCTTGTGCACCACTAATCAAGAACGGGCAACAGTTCTAAGAACATTGTGAAAAGTGCAAGGAGAGAGGAGGTCTCCATGCTCAGGATAATAATAAAATAAAACACAAATGATAAAGAGATGATGCTCATGAAATTACATAGTTTCTCTCACACTCATAGAACATACAGGGAAACTGAAAATGGAACTTTCATGTTCGATTAGATTTATTTATATTTTTTCCTGAAAATTATTTAATCTGTGGTGCCATCATGATTACATAAAACTATTTTAGAATTACGTAGATAAACACAGACTGAGCCAGAGTAATACCAGTGTAAACATTTTTAAAAACCTACTCTTCAAAGGGTTAAATAAAATTATATTATTGTTTCAAGATTCATCATTCTGCATAGTCAAAAAGAATTTCTAAAAAAACGATTCATGAATAAATAAATAAATAAATAAATGAATAAATAAGGTTGCAGTAACAACCAAGGCTGGCAGCTCTTTTTTTTATGTCTGGGGTTGAGCTGCAAAGGCAGCTCTGAGCATTATAACAGAAGTTCTTGATAAGCATGAAAGACTTAATATTAGCTATAAATACCTTGTTTATCTCCAAACTGCTGCCACATGTTTAATATTCCCACCAGTCCCGTGTTTTGGATGGCTCCCAGCGAAGTGAAAGAATAAAATAATAGTCGTTTTTATGAGTGAAAAGGTTTGACGTCGATTCTGATCTTATTTCCAAGCAGTTACGTTAAATTAAGGTGTCCAGTGATATTACAGTAATCGTCATATAAAGCAAAGGGGGGGGGTTTTTTCCCGTGCAGTTTTCCCAGATTCCATATGAGGCACTGTGTGCTGTGTGTTGGCACTAAATCGTGTAAAGATGGACATTAAGCAGAAAAAAAGACAGGAAGCAGAGGAAGCTACTGTTTCTGAAGAGGAACGCAAAGCTTGTGACACAGCAGTCCCTCTGTGAGAGTATTTCCCACAGTAAGAGTCCTGTATAATACTGCAGTCAAAATTCAGATACAGTTCAAATTATTGGGCCTGCACCACCAAAAGTGGGTAAAAATCTGGCAATGAAAAAACTTGACTTTCTAAGTAGTGCCCAGCCCCCACTGGCCGGTCCAGCCTCAGTAGATGAAGTTAGATCAGGGCAGATAAACAGCCTCAGACATTAGACATTGCTGGTAATATATGATAGTCCAATCAAAGGAGTTTGTCATAAATTAGGAGAGCGATAGAAAATATTCTGTGTCTGACAACCAGGTCAGACAGAGGGGCAGTCCCTGGACTGGTTGCGGGTTTGAATCCTATAGAAATCACTTTCTCCTGGACCCTGTTCCTCAAACCACGGTCCTCATGGGCTGAGAATGGCTGCCTTTCCACCCTCCCTTTACCTGGGAGTAAAGACAGTTATTAGCAGTAATTATTGCTCAGGTACCTACCTAGGTTAGGAGAAAAGAAAACCTGGGCCGGATTTGGATTCAAGTATCCCTGCCTACAACTTCACCTAAAGGTGTAGGGATAATGCAGCGTTCATTGATGACTGATTTGATCAAAGCGTAACCAGGAGCCGGCAATGCTGTACAGTGAGAATAGTACAGTAGTCTAGCTGCTCATCTTACCTGCGATGCTCACTGGCTTCATTGTGAAATGATATTTAAGCCTTCTTAAGAGCATTGCATGACTCTAGTGGAATGTCTTTGGAGTTACAATCTACATATTTAATATACAGTATAATTCTCATGGTGAAGAAACCAAAAATCAAATACTTGACACAGCTTAATTTGAACTAATAACTCATCCTCATTTTTCCAGGCAGTACCGTTTTTCTGGCTCACGAGTGCAGATTGCTGCCTTGGTTAATTGGTATCCAGGTGCAGTCTAATTACTAACCAATTATCTCTCATTGGTAGGCGCGCTCTACTCTATATAAGACTCATTGCCCCTCCGCTTTGCGCTTGAGAGTTACATTGTGTTTCAGACGCTGAGCCAGGTAGAGGTAGCCTGCAAGGCTGATTTTTCATTAGCTATTTGAAGGTGTGTTACCCCGTATTCGGGTAACCGTATCAGTTCTTCTTTTGTATTTTCTTTCGTCTATTAAGTCAAAATAGACTCGTGTACCAGTTTTTCTGTACTATTCAAGTTGGCGTTTCACCTGTTTACCTGTTTCACCTGGTTCCACTAGATTATTTTGGGGAGAACCCTAGATTATATTTGTGATTATCACACGTTCAGTTGGGTAACTTTAAGGTCGCGTCTGGTCCCCCGTCTCCACTCCCTCGCAGTGCGAAGTGAGCGCAGGATGAGAAGATGTTTTTTCAGAATAGATGAATAGATCTTTGACATATATTTGAATGCAACAGGCAGATGAGAGGTGCATTGTGGGTGCTGGCCGCGTGGCGTAGTCTGTGGGGCGCCTGACTCTCGGCACGTGTTTGGGTACCCTCCTTTCCTCACTGTGGCACTTTCTGAGATCCTCTGTCTGTGCCTTGCTCCCCCCTCCCTGAAAAAAGGAAAACGATGATGCGTATGAAAGCCATTCCCTCTGTGCTGTTGATGGAAGTTACTGGAAACGGTTACTAAAAACGTCATGCAACATGGGAGTGAAGGCACCGTTTAAAAGGGCTGTTTTTGCCGTATACGCACTTTCTGCCTTTTTCACAAGGTATTCACAGGGTATTTCACATCGCATTTTAATCTGAGAACTCCGCAGCATTTCTTGAGATTATCTTGCTTCATCTGGTTGGAATCAGATTATTGAAACGATCGCAATCCATCTCATGCTTGTCAAATGTGCATTAAATCGATAAAGGTAAATATATATTTTTAAATATATTTGCATCAAAGGCTGCTGGGGCGAGAGCAGGTTCTTTAAACGAGCCGGTCCAGAACCCAGAAGTCTGAGGGGTGAACGCGAGAGGAAGTGGCCCTGTGCTGCAGACCCGTCTCTGGTGACCTCCCCCGGAGCAGCCCGACGGAGACTGCCCCACATTTAGAGCTTGAAGTTCTGGGATGATGAGCAGTGGAGCTCATCTGGTTCTTCTTCCCCTTCATGTGCTCCATTAAAAGAGAAGTTCTCATCCAGAGACAGATCCTGATCACAGCGCTGTGGGTCCCGGGACATGTGGTGGTGGTCTGGGCTCAGATGAGAGGCTCTGATGGGTTTTTATCTTGTACAGACCTCTTTAAACAAATGTTTAAATCAAAATATGCTGTCTCGTAAAACACACAAACACACACACATACACGCATACATGTTAACACTCTCACACACACATGCATGTACACACACACTCTCTCTCACACACACACACACACATACACACATACATGTACACACTCTCACACAATCACGCACACGTATACACACGCATACATGCGCACGCACACACATACACACACACACACACACACACATAGACACACATACACACACATGCTCACACATACAGACATATACACACACACACACACACACACACACACACACACACACACACATAGACACACATACACACACATGCTCACACATACAGACATATACACACACACACACACACGCACATGCACACGCACAGTAACACAGCCAGATTGGGTACACACATGTTTCAGGGCTAGCTCCTCCACGATGGTTTGAGAAAAGAGGGTTACTCTGGTTACCTATCTGATCTTTGTGAGAAAGTACAAAGTCGGCAGCTTGAGGCTCCGCCCCCCCCCCCCCCCCCCCCCCCCACGTTGATTGGCTGTGCCTCGGGAGCCACAGTTTCCCACAGAGTCAGTGCAGGGGTGGCATCTTCTGACCGCAGAGAGGCATCTTCTCCCTCCACTGCTCAGCCATCTGGGAAAGGCCTGAGGTCCTACGCCATACACATGTAATCTATAAACATCTCATCTCTAAAAACATAAACCCTGTGTGTGTGCGTGTGTGTGTGTGTGTGTGTGTGTCTGAGAGAGTGAGGGGGTGGGGGCGTAACTCTGTATTTATCTGTGGTAAAAAGCATTTTGCAAAGACATTTTAGCCATTCGTACAATCCTCAGGCAAGTATTACGCAGTTGTTAGACTTCTAGTTCTCACACACCTGTGGTCACCCCTGCTGTAAAATCTAAACAAAGCCAGCTTGAGAATTGAGCTGGTCAAGCTGGTCATAAGCTAGTCTAGCTGGGTATGAACTGGTCAACCAGCATGGCCAAGTTTGTCATCAAGCTGTCATCAAGTTCAAAACGTAGCTTGAGCTGGTCAAACCATGTCAAGCTGAGAGCTGGTCTGAACTTGTCAACCAACTAAACCATGTCAAGCTGGGAGCTGGTCTGAACTGGCCAAACAGCTAAACCATGTCAAGTTGGGAGCTGGTCTGAACTGCTCAACCAGCTACCAAATCTTGAGATGTTTTTTTTCTGCAGGGACCCCTATAGATCCCCTATATCAAGAATGATTCACTCACACATTGATGTAAATATGCACACATTGGGGGCATTAGGGGCTAATCAGGGACACATTCCGCAACAGAAGTGGCTTTCAGAAAAGCAGCAAGCCCTCAAATCGGGGATCCTCAAACCAGGCACTCGAGACCAGAGGTACTGCCAGATTTCTTTCCTGCCTGATAGTTAATTGGTCGATTAATGCAACCGATCGGCCAGAATAAACTCACCTGGGGACCCGGGATTAAACATAATCCTGATTAGAGGATTAGGGGAATGATAACCAGCAGTACTGCTGGCATCCAGTGCCCGATTTGGGTATCCCTGCCCTATGGTCGGGCATGCGGAGGCACGCGGTGATGCCGGCTGTGGCCGGTGACCCCGCAGGACCTGGTGGAACTGGCAGCTACGTCCACGCAGGGGAAGGGAAGGCTTCAATCAGCAGTGGGACGCCTGTCTCCGTAGATGCGTCTCCGGCCTGCCCACACTAACGGCCCATTACATGGAAAAATGCCTCAAGATGGAGTCTTCGCTCACAGACGGGACCCTTCCCTTTCCGCATCCTATGAGTGGATTTTTGAGACTCAGACACCAGGAATGGGAGTGGCACTTTCACTCATATTCACTCAGAAATTACATTACATTAATGGCATTTGGCAGATGCTCTTATCCAAAGCAACTTAAAGTTGATTGGACTAAGCAGGAGACAATCCTCCCCTGGAGCAATGCAGGGTTTAAGGGCCTTGCTCAAGGGCCCAACGGCTGTGCGGATCGTATATGTGGCTGCACCGGGGATCGAACCACCGACCTTGCGGGCCCCAGTCATGTGCCTTAACCACTAAGCTGCAGGCCGCTACAGGCCACCAGAATAAACTGAATATGTGAATGTGATTCATTAAGAAATATTGGCTACATCCTGGGTGGGTTTGTCCGTCTGGACAGCACTGATTTCACTTGGCTGGAGCCTGCACTGCAGACTTGGAAATCACTCTCTTTTGGCAGAAGGGGCTGACGGTTCCTCTCCAGAAGAGGGTTTTATTCTCGGTAACCAAGCGTTCATACCCGACTGAATCACTCTATGATGGTAAGCGCAGAGTTTGTTTACGAGTTAGTCACCATTAGCTTCAGTCATCCTCATTGGTTTGACCACAAAGACACAGAGCCTAAGTTGGCCTCTAGTAATTAAGGTAACTTAGTGCATTTTTTGCAATACACTTCACAGCATAACCTGGCTTCAACCCAGACAAAGTAAACCTGAGGCGACAGTAACAAGAAAAAGAACTCCCCGGGCAGTACTTCCAGAAACGCCCATGGGAACCAGGGGGGGGGCCGTCCTGTTCCAGCCAGCTCCGAGTTTGGGTTCACGGGGACCTCATTTTAAAAATGTTCTCGCCGAAGGTTTTATTTTAGCACGCTTGCTTCCACGTGGTTCTGGTTGGTTCGGGAGCCCTGGCAGTGCCCTGCGCCGCTGACAGGGTGCCCTGGAGCGGGTGAGCGATGGCGCTGGTTCCACACGGGGCTGGCACGGCGGATTTGGGCCTGGCTGCCTCGCCGAGTGCGCGCCGTACGAGACGACCAGCCCGGCACGCAATGGCTGCCGCGCGACGCTGTGTGCCAGTCTGTGGTGAGCCTCGCTGCCACCGGGAGCCCACAACATCCATCAACTAACCTGGCGTAACGTACAGGGCTGGGTTACAGGACCAATGAACGCACTCCGGGAAATAGAAATAGTGTGTGTGTGTGTGTGTGTGTTTAGGATTGGGGTGGAGGGTTATATTCCTTATATATGCCCAATCCTAGTCCTCGAAGCCTGCCAGATTCACATCCTACCAGAACACCTGGTCACACAATTTGGTCAGTTGCAGCTCCAGTAGTGTTTCTTTTTTTTTTTCCAAATTAAACTCAATTTAGAATATCTGTTCCAGTAGTTCCCGGGGAATTATAACAGCACCACGGCAATCCAGCCTGAGCGTGGATCTCTGGCTCGCCCAATGCTAAATCCATACAGAAACAGGGCTGACTGATGGGGATGGCTCTCCTCTCGTTTTCGGGAAGATGTCCGTGACTTCAGCAAAATGGCGCGTGGCCAGACTCACACTCACAGCGCTCCCTGGGCACTGATGTTCTGATCGAATCCGCTGTCTGGACTGGGTGTCTCTCTCCGCCTGTGCGCTTGTAGCGGGTGGTTCTGGGTAATTGAAACAAGGCCGACCACAGAGGAGCCACGCTTTGATAGGCCTGTCAGTGCTTCTGGGAAGAGTTATGGAAGCAAGGGGCACACTAACAAACTGGAGCCAGCAGATCTTGTGCATGACAAACTGTGAGAATGATTCTCACAAAATTTATTTTGTTGTTAACAGTGCACTCCAATAGAGGATCGAGACTTCTTTTTCAAACTTTTGTGTTTGGAGCTGAGGGTTTATGGGGCGTCTGCCGTCATGTAATCTCCAGCAAAGTAATAGAAGGAAATGAGAGAGAGAACAAATAAAAAGGCTAATCCCGTTGCATCATATGTTGTGAATCACAGGTTTTTTTTGCAGATTAAAGTTGTTAATGATTCCCAGAAAGTTTCTTCACCTCTGACGAATTCTCAAAAGAGTCTCCCCACCCCATTCTTCACTCCCGGTCGCCATCCCAGAACTTGGCTTCGCCCGCCTTCCCTAATGGCGTCATCGGCGGAATCGACCGTCACGGAGAGCGCCGCTGATGAAAGCGGCTGATAAACGCGGCGGTGACCTGCTGAACTTCCTGGGCTGCGAGCGTTCCCTGCGTTCCCGTGCCGTGGCTCCTCCCCCCGCGCTGTGGCTCCTCCCCCCATACTGTGACTCCTCCCCTGTGATGTGGCTCCTCCCCCCATAATGTGGCTCCTCCCCCTGCGCCGTGGCTCCTCCCCCCGCGCTGTGGCTCCTCCCCCCACGCTGTGGCTCCTCCCCTCGTGTTGTGGCTCCTCCCCCCACACTGTGGCCCCTCCCCCTGCGCCGTGGCTCCTCCCCCGTGCTGTGGCTCCTCCCCCCACACTGTGGCTCCTCCACCACACTGTGGCTACTCCCCCCGCAGTGAGGCTCCTCCCCCCGCGCTGTGGCTCCTCCCCTCGCCCCTCCTGAGTCACAGGCCTCGGCACTCCTCCTGAGGTGAAGGGTCTCATCCTCCCCCCGACCCGTCCTCTCAGTGCCGTAAGCCCCCACAAGCACGTAAACACGTGGGGCGGGGTGGAGGGGGGGAGAGGGGGGGTGCCCGATCTTATCTCAAAAGGCCCCATGTGGGTGAAGGTTTTTGTTTTCGGCCAGCGCTAAGACACCTGATTCTACGAACCGAGGTCTTGAGAAGAAGACCACGATTCGCCGAATAAGGTGTTCCTGCGCTGGGCTCATGCAAAAAGACCTTCACCCACATCGGCCCCTTGTGGATAAGATTGGACACCCCTGACATAAGGCTATTCTAAGGGGGAGATAGCGGATCTAATGTGAAACAGTGAAGGGGCCAAAGGGTTTGAGGTCTCCACAAGTGCATCGCCAAGCCCCATTTTCTCCGTCGGAAGATTGTGACGCTTCAGTGTATCACAGTTATTTAGTCATTAAATAAATAAATCGTCATCATATATGTCCACACCTGCCCCCTGTATGGCATGCCTGCTCATGGTGGGAGAGTACGAGTGCAGAAGAGTGACAGAGCATGCCCAGCAGCTGATGCACCTTTATGGGAAACAGCAGCAAACAATAGCTCACACAATTACCGGTTCAACCACTGTGCATAATTGGCCAACTGGCATTTCAACTGGCGAGCTTCCTTGGTCAATTTACAAAATTGAGAAGCCTAAAGCAATAAACACCTATTTACATTTAAATCACGAGTGAATAAGATTAGGTCAAGGTGCAGGATATCGCTACAGGCTGCTGTTTGAATAACATCTCTTGAGCTGACACACTGTTCTTGGAAAATATTCAAGCGATGACTTTAAGTAGATGCTAATTAAATGATTTATGACCTTACCTAAATTGTGCAACCACTTATATTAAGTGAGACCATTAACTCTGGATCCAGCTTTATCATGTAATCAATGTTTTTTATTGTTCTTGTTTTCTTAGTTTCCAACACATTGCGCTATCTTCTTGTTAATGTAAAAAAAAAAAAATGGATTCCTGATATGGAACGTCTGTGAAAACTATCTGAAAATAGGCGAAAATAGGCGCCCATTTACGCGACAAAATAACGTCTGGGTTTAAATGTTATCCTCGATCACAAATAATGACATATGGAAAATCTGAAAAATAACTACACGTAATGTGGAATATACAAGAAAGACTTGTTTTAAAAAAAAGTGACTCAATGGTAACCTTTGAGAAATGAAATTCAATATTGATTTCGTAGTTATTCATTCGTTTTTCGGGGTAATAAGTGGTTTTTGATTAACTCATGAGTCTATGACAGGTAGGCTACCCACGAAACAGGATACGAGTTCCGTGATAACTAAAAATATTCCAGTCTGATGGCAGTACACTGTTGAACTTCCTCCGACCTGCCGTTGGCTCGGAAAGGCAATCGCGCACGCCGCCTCTGTGCTGACGCCGCTAGGCGGCAATATAAGGTAATAAGACGCATTTCAGACATGCCACTGCACTAGTAAAGAGCGAAAGTATTTCTTAGAAAAATATAATAAAAACACAGAAATCATTTGCGTTGCGCAGTGCAAACACAGGGCAGATTTACTTTGGCTTGAGAAAATAAAGAGAAAAACAAAATCTTGAAGGAAAGCGAGAGAAGGGCAGCGAAGGAGAGCGAAGTCCTACTTTTTAACTAAGACACAGGAATGAATGAGATGATCTTCACCTTCTGTATTACTTGCCGTTTCCAGACATTCCTCGTCGCGCTTTTTTTTTTCACCACAGGCAAACAACAATGCTTAAAGGAGCCGTCTGGTTGCCGTGACTTGCAGATGTTTTGTGGCGTTTCATATGTAGGTGAGGAAAACATCGCTTGTTAAATGTATTGGTTTAGTCAACCCTTTCCCCTTGTGGTTTCGCACTGTGAATGAATGAAGCTATGCAATGTCTCGTTTCGTTTAGAATCGCATCTGCCGACGGGATTATTCGCTGTTGGATTACTTTCTTTTTCCATCGGTTTTGTGGGGGGAAAACGTGGTTTACAGAACGCTTTCGTAAAATGGGTCTCTGGACGTATACACAAAGTCAACAAATAAAACGAGGAATGTTTGAAAATAGGACATGGACTGGTCGCCCTCCACATTCGCAGAACACACAAACTAGCATGCAGTGCAATTTGCGCTGCTCGGGTAACAAGGACAAGTGCAGCACCTGGGGGTAGAGTTTGGAGCTGTGTTGTCAGATCCAAGAGAAACATTACATAACTCACACTATACGCAAACAACATAGGAATGGTTTGCATAATTGAAAACACAACATATTGTAGCCTACTTTATGACACAGTGGCTGGCGCGTGACTATAGCTTTTTGAAACTTGTTTAGCGCCAGTGTGGCAGAAAACGTAGGCTAATAGAACATTTAGCAGCCCTAATACACAGGCCTGCCCATATGCTATCAGCAGCAGGGGCAGATAGTTTAAACAAACACAATCATGTTCAGAAATATTTAATTAAACGCTGTAATCCACATACTTATCAGTCTTTTGCTGGAAATGTATATTAGACGCAGTTATGCTGCAAAACAGCGTCACGTTTAAACAATGAACTGAGTTGCGTTTGAGTTTCTCAGTTTTGCACATATTTATACAGACGTCCTAGGATATGTATTGCGCACTTACTGTCAAGCACACTCACATTGACGTCACACCACAAATTAATACTCGAGTGGATGTATGCGCCAATGGATGAACGTGACAGTTCAACGCATATGGGTGTGGATCAGTGAATGAATGAATTAATAAAGAATGAATTGATACAGAACCATGCGCAATTTTTGGCAGCCTACGTGTCGCGAAGCGCACGTCGGACCGCTCTGTAAATCGGTTGTCTCCCGCAGTAAGTTGACTAATATCGTCAGTCATAGTCCCCAGGGCAATCCATGTTGGGCACGATGCCTACTATCACTCATTTCGGCCCGGTTGCGCGATGGGCTCTCTCAGCGCCCACGAGCAGTGCTTTGCGTTCAGGTAGCCATGACCCCCCCCCCCCCGGCGCCAGTTATAACACCGAATTACAACTGATGAAAATATATTTTTTGGAAAGCGCAGATCTGACACATTGGCGCGCGCCTGAACGAACTTCCCGGGCTTCGCGCGCGCATCTGGAGCTTATTTGAGTCCCTGGCTTCACCCGGCAACATATTTTTGGAGCTCAATTGTTCGGGAAAACACTGAATAAGTTGAAAAATTGTTGCAACACAAGTTTGGACGGCTCTGAAGAAATACCATTTCAATACAATAAATATATGAATGCTTTATTTGTATTATTATTATTATTATTATTATTATTATTATTTGGCGTATTGTTATTTTATGATCATTATTACCTATTAGCTGTAGTACCCTAATAGTATTGTTTTTCTTGTTGTTACTGTCAACGATTAATTATTCTTCCCACGTCTCGTTTGTAGATATTCTCACTAGCCACAGCGATATAGCCGTTTCATTAATTTCCCATACATCTGCGTCAATTTGCAGCTCTGTGGAACGCCATATCATAGCTGGGGCGAAAAACAAACACTTCCACGGCTTGGAGGCGGAATGATTTACGCACGTGCGCGTTGCTAAATCGCAGGTGACAAGTTCCCAGTAGCAGAGGACCAGAAATAAAATTCTTAAAACCTTTAACCCCGTTTCCTTTCGCTAACCCCCCCCCCCCCCCCCGTCTCCCCTCTCTCTGAGCTCGCTCTCCCTTACTCTCTTTTTTTGGGCCGGCGTCCAGGTCCCGCACGCTCCAGCGCTCGGCCCGTTCGCTCTTCACCCCGCCTCGGAGAGGGGCGGGGGGGTGGGGTTGGGGGAGCCGCTCGCCGCCTGGCCGCTCGCCGCCGCGCTGCCTCTATATAAACACACATTGGAGACTCGCTTTGCGACTCGAACTCACGTTGAGAAACTGTATGTGAAAAGCGAGAGAGAGAGAGAGAGAGAGAGAGAGAGAGAGAGCGAGAGAGAGAGAGAGAGAGAGAGTGAGAGAGAGAGAGGACGGAGTGAGGAGTTAGTGAGGGAGAAGACTTTTAGCATTTAAGCATCAGCATCAGAGCGCAATCTTCAAAGGATTATTTCTATTTCAGACATCTATTTCAGTACTTTATGAACTATTTTTTTCAAAAATTTTTATTTCATTTTTTTTTTTTTACTGAAGTAAAAGAGGTTAGCACATAATATAAGCTCACTCGTTTTGGGGGAGATTTTTCATGCAAAGGATTCTACATTTTCATGCTGAATCTTTCAGAAGTCAGTCAGTTAATAACTCTTAAAATATATTCTTAATAATTTTTGACTGTTTGCTCCCCTCGTGATTTGTAAAATTAGACCAATCCAACACGACTCCAGTTATAATAGATTAATTTTTAAGCAAATTGTTCACAGTAAAATTGTAATATTTGCTTTAAATGATATCAAAATGAGTTTATTTAATCTTTATCAGTATTCAGTTTCGTTTTGTTTTTTCCAGCATTCAAATAATTAAAAATACGTAACTTTATTGCTATTTTCTTTACCAATTTTACAGGAATAGAAGGTAAAGAACATAATTTAGCCCACGTTTCATGCGTCTATTAGCTGTAGCCGAAACTGCAAATATACATGTTATTTATTGCGATATATTTAATCGCGATCATTAATATTACTAAGTCACTACCATCGTTTTAGTCGCCTACAATTTATCGTTTTGGTGTCATTGCTTCATTTAAAGAGTCACTGTCACCAGCTGCAGCTCGGTCATCATGCTTTTTGAAAGTTTTGACCTGGTGTCGGCTCTGGCGACACTTGCGGCTTGTTTAGTGTCAATGGCTCTGTTGCTGGCGGTGTCCCAGCAACTGTGGCAACTGCGATGGACCGCGACCCGGGACAAGAGTTGCAAACTGCCCATGCCCAAAGGCTCAATGGGATTCCCCATCATCGGAGAGACCTGCCACTGGCTTTTTCAGGTAAGCGCCGTCTACTGTACGTAGTCTATCTCTTCCTCTTCGCTCGCGGACACGTCCAAGCTGCCTGCCCTGTCACTCTGTAAATCCCCCAATTCTCCGCGCGCCTCTGGTAACGCCGTGGCGCATTCGGCAGCTCCCGTGCTCCGACAGACTCCTTCTGTTTTACGTGATTCCGAGGTCGTTTGACAAGTCAGACTTGTGCAGAATGTGCAAGTTTTCGGTATTGCTATGAATGGAACGTTTTTCTGCAGTTGTTGAAATAACTCGTGTAAATGTGTGCACTGATGCATCACAGAGTACGGTATTCTTATTGGATTACACTTTGAAGTTTTCCTTTTGCAAGACGCATAGAAATGGTACCATTCAATTCCGTTATAAACATATTGTGGTACATTTATCTATCATTCTCTATGTACATTTCTCTGAGCGCGTAAACAGTTTTTCTTTTTAAATAGTTAAATGTATTTGTTTTCCCACCAACGAAACATAAATTACATTTGAAAAAGCTTTCAAGTGTTAAGCAGAACATTTTTGTTTCGTAGAATGTAAAAGTGAAAGCTCACTTATCGCCTTGATGTAATAGAGCTATCAATGACTTTTGACGCGCGTGAAACAGCAAGTATAACTTGCTAGTCCTTCACTGGATCCGGGGGAGCGCTTGGAAGATGAGCGCGTGCAGCGCAACCTCCCAAGCGTTCGGGATAAAATAAACTCGTGCTGACCAGACTTGACGTTTCATCTTTCTCCATAAGAAATTACACGTTCCTTGGATAAATTCGACGTAATATTGTCATGTTACAGACCATTCGTGTAATCTGTTCGACACACAGAGCTCGACGACTAAATTAAACCTGTGCAACTGTTGCTCTTGGACTGATGTGTGGACGAATGCATGCCTCGCGTTTAAACTATGCCACGTTTCTGGGTAAGTGTACAGTTCTGCGCATTCAAAACTGAATGGTAGACAGCGTTTGTTTTGAATAATTTGGGATTGCGCTCGTCTCTCTCTCTCTCTCTCTCTCTCTCTCTCTCTCTCTCTCTCTCTCTCTCTCTCTCTCTCTCTCTCTCTCTGTCATACATATGCACACACAAGGAAACAAGGAGTGTGTATGTGTGTCTGAGAGAGAGAGAGAGAGAGAGAGTGCGCGCGCGTGCGATTGTACGTGCATGCCTGCGCGTGTATCAGTACTCATCTTTTGAAATGGTCTTTTGAAGTGTATTTATGTGTAGCAACGAGAGACTCATATTCTGTAGCCTGCGTATTATAGGAATGTTAAGAATAGCCAACTTTTGTTGCCATGGGGCGAAGCACTAAAGGGTGTGTAACGTTCAACATTGCTTCTGTAGTCCAGGATGGTTTAAGTAGTAGCCTATATTGAACACATTCCAAAACAATATTGTTAACTGCTGGCAAACGTGTGAAACATTGACCCGTTTTCTTGATTCGTATATTTAAAATAAATTGTTTTTGAATTGTGTACCAGTTGCCAAACGTCTGTCAGTTTTCATTTCTAGAGGGGCTGTATTTTGTGCCAGATTGCGGACTAAACGCGCGCTACCGTGCAAACTCGCAGTTTTACATGTCCACACGTCTCATATCTGAGTTGCTGAGATCCTGTACGCGAATGTTCATTGACAGGGTGGCTGAGTTGCATATTTATGTTATTCCCAGTGAATACCAAACATAGATCTCTCCCTCCTCTCTGCTGCCCGCGGTGTGGTCACTGCCTCACACCGCAATGTGTCCTTTAGTAGCCCACTCTCTTCCTCAGCAACGTGAACAAAAGTTTGTCTCAGACATGATTTTCCGACGCTGGCCATACCTCACCTCCGGATGAAAACGGTTTTACAGCGCAGCCCGGTCACTTTTACACCCGCATCTTCGTGATGTCTATTCTATTTTTTTTGCACGAAAACTGGTTTTAATGTGTGCGCCTGTGCGTTGTGACCCTCTAGGAAGTCCGGGCGGGTGTAGCCTCTGTACAGGCAGTTCGCGGCGCGTCATGGCGCAGCGCGAAACCGCGCGTGGCAACGTTGACTCTGTACTGGGAAGCCCGTGATACCGCTCGTGCCGAGACCCGCGGAGTTTTACAGCAGCCAGACGTAGGTCCCCGGCAGCGTGCGGGAGGGAACTCCATCACTCCGTTCTATATACTCCAGTGCCGCTCGTCCAAGTATTACGCACAGGTTTCCGACACATGTTCCGAGTTTGACTGCTGCTTCGTTCCGGCGCGGGTCGAATTCTGTCGCACCAGGTTCGATATTTTACGTCAGCACGGGCGCATTTGGCTCGCTCGAGCGGATGTTAGGGAGCAGCCAGGTAGCGGCGCGGCGGCCGCCCGGGTTGACATCTAACAGAGGCTCGTGGGTTGGCTGGCTGGCAGCAGTGGGACCAGTCTGTGAATGGCAGGGCCGGGTGCTCGGGGTGAGTGAGTGAGGATATGAAGTTGAAGCAGTGCTCGGGAGTTCGTTGTTAAAGCCGGGACACGAGACGGAGGAGATGCGGCTCTCTGTAAGAGATTCGGAAGATTATTGGTTGGGTCAGTGGGACAATGTGTCATCGTTTATGCGGGAGCGCCGAACCGGGCCTCGTGTGCTCAAGGTCACCGCTGTCTGCTCAGGTCCGCTCACGCCTTTGCTCTGAGCTTCTGACAGGGGTAAACTCTCACACCTGGAATATTGATTTCTGGTTTTGTGGCACTGCGTCCCTGGGCCTCCCCCTGAGTCCCATGGAGGAGCCAATCGCTGCGTGACTCCCCCGTATGTAGCCAGACAAACAGAATCCAACTCTTTAGTGGCCTATATAGTGTAACTTTCATCACGTTGTCATTTGCTCTCCCCCTCTTATTTCACACAGCCCATCTGGCAGATCAGTTTGAGTTTGACTAACAGATCTCTCTCTCTCTCTCTCTCTCTCTCTCTCTCTCTCTGCTCTCTCTTTCTGTTTCTCGCTCTTTTCGTTTTTCTCTCCCTGCTTATTTTGCCACTCCCTCCACCTATATGAATAGGCCTTTATTTTTATCGTAATCTGTGGTCATTTTTAAACATGCGTCTGTGCTATTTATTTAGTCTGATTCATCCATCCATGAAGTGGTGATCAGCCCCAGGACTGGTCGCTGCGTCCTCAGTGATTCTCAGGCATTCTCTGGCAGCCTGAGGAGGCTCGTATTTCAGACCTTTATTTTCCTATAATAGTTGATTGAAGTGGTGTTTGGTGTTTCGAGCGCATGGTTAAGCGCAGGGAAAGAATGGCGGCAGCATTTCTCTGCAAGGAGGTCAAAGCTAAGCCTTTCTACACACTCCCACACACACACACACACACACACACACACACACACACACATGTACACTCACACACACACACCCACACACACCCACACACACATACACTCACACACACACACACACACACGTACACACACACATGTACACTCACACACACACACCCACACACGTACACACACGCATGTACACACACTCACACACACACGTACACAGACACACCCACACCCACACACATACACACACCCACACACACATACACACCACACACACACACACACACACACACACACACCCACACACACATACACACCACACACACACACACACACACACACAAGGACACACACATGTACACACACACACACACTTACACACATACACACGCGCCCACACATGTACACACACACGCACACACACATGCACAATCACACCCACCCACACACACACACACATACACACTCTCACACACACACATACACACACACACACACACACACATACACACTCTCACACACACACACACCCACACACACACACCTCTCACATACACACACACACACACACACACACATACACACACACGCACGCACACACATACACTCACACACACACACCCACCCACACACACGCACACACACACCCTTTGTATGAGAAACAATAGGACAGACCTGGCCATGCGGCTGTGTGTGTGTGTTATGAGCCCTGATGTTGTGGCTGCACTCAGTAGGGTGGCACTGTCTTTACAGCCTCCCCTGCTAATGTCACCCGGGTAACCCAGTACCACAGGACCCCACCAAAGCCACTTAGGAGTCACGCCCCATTAGGCCAGGCTGTGACCTCTGACCCCCCCTCTGTGTGGAGCTACCAGCAGGATCCATGGGGGGGGGGGGGTGGACCCAGACAAGGTGAACTCCCCTGTGAGGGAAAGTAGACACAGACAAGGTGAACTCCCCTGTGAGGGAAAGTAGACACAGACAAGGTGAACTCCCCTGTGAGGGAAAGTAGACACAGACAAGGTGAACTCCCCATGCTCTCACTCTCTGCATTCCTTGAGGTTTCCTTTTTTAAGAATTTATGTCATTTTCTTTTTTTTTTTCCACTGTAGTGGGGTTGAATTGCAGGATCTGTAGATGTGGGGGTTGGAGGGGTTCGGGTTGGGTTCGGGTTGGGTTGGGTGGGGTGCAGCCACGCTTCCATTTTGTGGCTTTAATATAAAATAAAATAAACGCTCTTTGGTCGAATTCCGAGCATTCATTCCATGTTCCCCGGGAACGTGGATGAAGAACAGAGCACACTGGCCCACTGTTTCCCAGAATGCTCTGTGGAGACGTCTATCACCGCGCAATGATCCGACGCACCTGTCCAATGGTTCATCGATATCACACATTTCCGTCCAACAGTGTTTTTTTAATTTATTTTTTGCGATGGGCTGTTGTTCCCTTCCTGTGCCGCTGTCTCACGCTCCTCCTGCCGTTGTCCTTCAGCACAGGGGAATTACCTGGCTGGGGAGGCTCTTTCAGACAGCCGGCTCGTCGTTGAGAGATGGTGGGCTTGTCTGAGGGTGGGTGGTGTTTCGTCCTCCAGAACTGTCCTCTTTGCACTCTGCGTTGTGCGTTTGCCTCCCAGCGCTGAACCTGGAGATGGGCCGGCGCTGACAGGTTTGAGGGAGAGGCCCTGTTCATTTTGAAGGAGATGAAAAGACTTTGAGGGAGGGAGGTGTGGTGACGAACGGTTGGGTGTTTTGGCGTGTTCTGTGTTGGGGGGAGGGAATGTTCGGGAGGGGGGGAAAGAGTGTCGGTAGTTAACGTTGAGTAGTGATGAACGATTTTGGGGGCAAGGTTGGGGTCAGTTTCATTTCAACGTCAGTTCAGGAAATGGCTTGAAATTCAATTCATAAAAAAATACCCATAAGGCAGTTTTAACTTCATGAATTGAATTTAAATTCACTTCCTGTATTGACTGAACTGAAATAAGAGTCGATCCCAACCCTGGTTAAGGTCATAAAACCACTGAATGTGAATGATGGAATGTTTAATGTTTTCTGGGTTTAACGTAAAGGACAAACCATCTGGTGTTGGACCAGAGGGAGTGTTGAGTTTTGGACCAATGGCAGTGTTGAGTATAGGACCGGGGGAGTGTTGAGTGTTAGACCAGGAATAGTGTTGAGTGTAGAAGGAGAGGGAGTGTTGAGTGTAGAACCAGGTGGAGTGTTGACTGCAGCAGAAGGGAGTGTGTTAGTGGTGTTGGTGCAGGAGAGGGGAGTGTGTTGGTGGTGTTGGTGCAGGAGAGGGGAGTGTGTTGGTAGTGTTGGTGCAGGAGAGGGGAGTGTGTTGGTGCAGGAGAGGGGAGTGTGTTGGTGGTGTTGGTGCAGGAGAGGGGAGTGTGTTGGTAGTGTTGGTGCAGGAGAGGGGAGTGTGTTGGTGCAGGAGAGGGGAGTGTGTTGGTGGTGTTGGTGCAGCAGAGGGGAGTGTGTTCGTGCAGGAGAGGGGAGTGTGTTCGTGCAGGAGAGGGGAGTGTGTTGGTGGTGTTGGTGCAGGAGAGGGGAGTGTGTTGGTGCAAGAGAGGGGAGTGTGTTGGTGGCGTTGGTGCAGGAGAGGGGAGTGTGTTGGTAGTGTTGGTGCAGGAGAGGGGAGTGTGTTGGTAGTGTTGGTGCAGGAGAGGGGAGTGTGTTGGTGGCGTTGGTGCAGGAGAGGGGAGTGTGTTGGTGGTGTTGGTGCAGCAGAGGGGAGTGTGTTCGTGCAGGAGAGGGGAGTGTGTTGGTGCAGGAGAGGGGAGTGTGTTGGTGGTGTTGGTGCAGGAGAGGGGAGTGTGTTGGTGCAGGAGAGGGGAGTGTGTTGGTGGCGTTGGTGCAGGAGAGGGGAGTGTGTTGGTGCAGGAGAGGGGAGTGTGTTGGTGCAGGAGAGGGGAGTGTGTTGGTAGTGTTGGTGCAGGAGAGGGGAGTGTGTTGGTGCAGGAGAGGGGAGTGTGTTGGTGCAGGAGAGGGGAGTGTGTTGGTGCAGGAGAGGGGAGTGTGTTGGTGGCGTTGGTGCAGGAGAGGGGAGTGTGTTGGTGCAGGAGAGGGGAGTGTGTTGGTAGTGTTGGTGCAGGAGAGGGGAGTGTGTTGGTGGCGTTGGTGCAGGAGAGGGGAGTGTGTTGGTGCAGGAGAGGGGAGTGTGTTGGTAGTGTTGGTGCAGGAGAGGGGAGTGTGTTGGTGGCGTTGGTGCAGGAGAGGGGAGTGTGTTGGTGCAGGAGAGGGGAGTGTGTTGGTGCAGGAGAGGGGAGTGTGTTGGTGGCGTTGGTGCAGGAGAGGGGAGTGTGTTGGTGCAGGAGAGGGGAGTGTGTTGGTGGCGTTGGTGCAGGAGAGGGGAGTGTGTTGGTGGCGTTGGTGCAGGAGAGGGGAGTGTGTTGGTGCAGGAGAGGGGAGTGTGTTGGTGCAGGAGAGGGGAGTGTGTTGGTGGCGTTGGTGCAGGAGAGGGGAGTGTGTTGGTGGCGTTGGTGCAGGAGAGGGGAGTGTGTTGGTGGCGTTGGTGCAGGAGAGGGGAGTGTGTTGGTAGTGTTGGCAGTGTTGGTGCAGGAGCCTCAGGTTCAGGGAGCGGGCAGCTGGGTGCTTCCACACGTCCTGGGTCTGTTCCCCGCCTGACAGATCCAGTCTGCGGGACAATGCTCCCCCCCGCGGGGGGATCCCTGCACCCCGTCTCCTCTCCACCCAGCAGGTCCTGAATCTGCATGCAGGGCAGGGGCCAGGCGTGGGCCCCGGGGCCCAAGCGGGGCCGAGGCTCTGTGCTTTTCGGGGGGGATTAGAGCGGTGACTGGCAGGGCAGCGTCGTGCCCCCGCGTTCACCCCGGCCCCCCCCCCCCGCCCGCCTCAAACCGCCTCTTGTCCCGGGGGACAAAAACCCAGGGGGCGCGAGCCGAGCGGGACTTGGCAGGGCCCGGGGGGGCCCGGGGGGGCCGGGGGGGCCCGGGGGGGCCCGGGGGGACAATAGAGGTCCCGGGGTGAGCGTTCACAGCTCTCTGAACAACCGTAATCTCCTTCCCCGCACGGCTTCCAGGTCGAAGGGCAGCGCATTCTCCCCGCTCCGCTCCGCTCCGCTCCGTTCTGCTCCTTCTTGGCTCCCCCTGTCAGCCCCGCCCCCCCGCTCCTCCGGTATTCTGTTTTTGTGCCCGAGGGAAGCGCATGTTCTCCTTTCTGGGCTCCCCTCTACCCTTCCCTAACCCCCGGCTGTAACCCAAACACCCCCGCCCCCCCCCCCCCCCCCCCCTCGGATCACATACGCCCCCCCCCCCCCCCCCCCACCCCCCCGATGGCGTGTGTAACTGAGAGTGACGGGGTACTTTGTGTGCGGGACAAAAACAGAGAAACCTGTCACTTTCCCCCAACACCCACTGCCCCACACCCTGGGCTGGCTGGCAGTGGGGCAGTGCTTTGGGGGGCGACTGATGGCAGAATAATGGAGAGGCCGCCCCACCACCCCCAGCACCCAAACCCCCCCCCCACCCACCCAAATCCCACCCCTCCCTCTCTCTCCCCGCCCTCCCCAGCTTCACTATACCCTCACTGAACCGCTGCCAATGTACACTTCCTGAGGGATTCCAATGGGCCATTTCAGTAAATGGATGTATTATCTTTTTTTTAATGCCGTACGTGCGCCGTGACTAGAGTCAAAATAAACCTCTGTAGTCTACCTGCAGCTCTAAATCAATACATGGAAAATGTACGGGGAGGAAACGGCCGGCGGCCAGAGGCACATGCATCAGATTCACATTCGAGCCGGAGTGACAACGGTGGACAAGCTCAAAAACAGCAACAAAAAAATAAAATGAGAAGGACAATAAACACTGGAGGTGGAGTTCTCTCAGGCGCAGAGAGACAGAAAAGTGTGGGGAGTTAGTAGGTGGGAGGAACAGGTAAAAGCCAACACAAACAGGTAGGAAAGCTATAAAAATGCCCAATGGCTCCTGTGGTTCTCTCTCACCCTCCCTCTCTCTCTCTCTCTCTCTCTCTCTCTGTCACTCTCACTCACTCGCTTACTCACTCATGCTTTCTCTCTCTCTCCCCCTCCCTCTCTCTCCCTCTCTCTCTCTCTCTCTCTCCCCCTCTCCCCCTGGGTCAGTGAGCTCCATGACTCTTCTCCCCCTGGGTCAGTGAGATCCATGACTCCTCTCTCCCTGGGTCAGTGAGCTCCATGACTCCTCTCTCCCTGGGTCAGTGAGCTCCATGACTCCTCTCTCCCCCTGGGTCAGTGAGCTCCATGACTCCTCTCTCCCTGGGTCAGTGAGATCCATGACTCCTCTCTCCTCCTGGGTCAGTGAGCTCCATGACTCCTCTCTCCCCCTGGGTCAGTGAGCTCCATGACTCCTCTCCCCCTGGGTCAGTGAGCTCCATGACTCCTCTCTCCCCCTGGGTCAGTGAGCTCCATGACTCCTCTCCCCCTGGGTCAGTGAGCTCCATGACTCCTCTCCCCCTGGGTCAGTGAGCTCCATGACTCCTCTCCCCCTGGGTCAGTGAGATCCATGACTCCTCTCTCTCCTCCTGGGTCAGTGAGATCCAAGACTCCTCTCTGTCCTCCTGGGTCAGTGAGCTCCATGACTCCTCTCCCCCTGGGTCAGTGAGATCCATGACTCCTCTCCCCCTGGGTCAGTGAGATCCATGACTCCTCTCTCCTCCTGGGTCAGTGAGCTCCATGACTCCTCTCCCCCTGGGTCAGTGAGATCCATGACTCCTCTCCCCCTGGGTCAGTGAGATCCATGACTCCTCTCTCCCCCTGGGTCAGTGAGATCCATGACTCCTCTCTGTCCTCCTGGGTCAGTGAGCTCCATGACTCCTCTCCCCCTGGGTCAGTGAGCTCCATGACTCCTCTCTCTCCTCCTGGGTCAGTGAGCTCCATGACTCCTCTCCTCCTGGGTCAGTGAGATCCATGACTCCTCTCTCCTCCTGGGTCAGTGAGCTCCATGACTCCTCTCTCTCCTCCTGGGTCAGTGAGCTCCATGACTCCTCTCCTCCTGGGTCAGTGAGATCCATGACTCCTCTCTCCTCCTGGGTCAGTGAGCTCCATGACTCCTCGATGACTCCCTATTCAAGTTTCCTCTGCCGTAAGAACTCCAGTGTTCGGGCAACCCCTGCGCTGATCTGAATAAATATAATTAAAGGGCTTTTTTGTGGTTCTAATAAAAGAGTCATTTGTATAACATTTCCACTACTGCACAAAGACTACATTTATATACTGGGAGTTTCAACCGGTGTCCAATTTACACAGAAATTTGTATTTTTAGTCGTGCGCTCTGTTTGGAAGGGGTCAGTGGAAAAAAGTAGTCTCCTTGTAAAATATCTGATAAATTTCTTTAAAAAATAAAAGGACTATTGAGCGGGGCGAGTTAACTCTTTCCTGGCCGTCATGGCTGCCACGCGTGCTAGCTTGCGGCGTCTCGATGGAGACTGTTGGACTGTTTTTCCTGGAGATTTGTCTGAGATTAGACACACCGGGGACAGCTCCTGCTTAGACACTTGCTCTGGAATGGGACGAGGTCCTGTCTCTCACTCTGTTCGTCCACTTGTCCGTCCTTTTGTCTTTCCTCTGTCTGCTGGGGCTGGTTATTGAGCTCTGTGATGCGGGAATAGGGGCGAATGGGATGGGATCTATTTACCATTTCATACTTTAGTTATTGACATGTTTTGAAACTTGCGTGAAAGGTTGATTAGTTGACTTAATTCATTTCATAGTAGAGGGAGACTGCATAGGGACAGGTGGTTGTGTGTGTAATGGCGGTGTGCAGTGGCACGTGTGATTTGCGTGCATGTGAGCGTAGGGGTGTGTGTGTGTGTGTGAGTGTAGGGGTGTGTGTGTGTGTGTGTGTGAGTATGTGAGCGTAGGGGTGTGTCTGTGTGTGAGTGTGTGAGTGTGTGTGTGTGTGTGTGTGAGCGTAGGGGTGTGTGTGTGCAAGACCTACGGCCTAGTGACATCACTCTTTCCCAGGATTTGTGTTCGTTTTTTGGCCCTTACATTTGGCGGGCTGGGCGATGGGGGACATTCCTCATCTTCTCACTGAATGTCCTCCGTGGCCCCTCCCTGGGCATCCATGGCCCCTCCCTGGGCATCCATGACCCCTCCCGGGTCATTGTGGTAAACATTTAGATCTGCAGCAGCTCTATCTCCAGAGTCACACATCCATGAAATAGACAGCCACCTCCCCCTTTCCCCTTTCTACCTCTCTCCCTCCTTCTCCCTCTCCCTCTCCCTCCTTCTCTCCCTCCTTCTCTCTCTGACATTACTGGGTGATGGAGGAATGAAGCAAAGACTGCTCCTGTCCGCTGCTGTAGAACTGTAGAATGAAATGTGTGTGTGTGTATTTTTGTATGAGCAAGTTTGTGTATGCTTTTGCGTATGAGTGTGAATGCATGTCTGTGTTCACAATTGTATCTGTGTACACACGTGTGTATGCACGGTGAGCACGTATGTGTGTGTAGACGTGCGTGTATGCGTGTGTGTTTTTGTGTATGAGTGTGAATCTGTGTACACACGTGTGTATGCACAGTAAGCACGTGTGTGTGCGTAGACGTGCGTGTATGCGTGTGTGTTTGTATGTTTTTGTATATGAGTGTGATCTGTGCACACGTGTGTATGCACGGTAAGCACGCGTGTGTGTGTAGACGTGTGTGTGTGCGTGTGTGTTTGTATGTTTTTGTATATGAGTGTGATCTGTGCACACGTGTGTATGCACGGTGAGCACGCGTGTGTGTGTGCGTGTGTGTGTGCGTGTGTGTGTGTGTGTGTGCGCGTGTGTGTGCGCGTGTGTGTGTTTAAGGGCTGTCGGACTCCCGGGTGCTCTGTCTGGCTATGGGCTCTGACAGTAAAAACAGAGGGACTGAGGCAGTGAAAGAGAGCCTTGTCCTCTCGTAAGTGTTTGTGCCCTCTCTCTGCTCCCGCTCTCCACACCCTGTTTTCCCAGATGAAATGAGCTTTGCCCCACTGTCTGCAGGCGAGCAGGGCTTCCTGGCCAGAAAAATAAGGATGCCCTGTTCCTGCTGTGGGACTGGGGGTCAGTTTGAGCAGGGCCGCCTTCCCCCCGCCCCCCCCCTCCTCTCCTCTACTCTCCTCTGTTCCTGCTGTGGGACTGGGGGTCAGTTTGAGCAGGGCTGCCTCTGTCTCGATCACGACCCCCTCTGAGCGCATGTTTACCCGCTCCCGCCGTGAGAACACAGGGCGCCTCAGTCGCCGGCCGGCCTCTCTGTGCGCCGCTGTCCGCCGGGAACGCGCCGCGGGGCTGGGAGGATCCGGCGTCCCCCGTCCAACGCCCCCCCGCCCCCCCGCCCAAACGCCCGCGTCACCTCCAGCTCCCCTGGAGCAATGTAGGGTTAAGGGCCTTGCTCAAGGGCCCAACGGCTGTGCGGATCTTATTGTGGCTACACCGGGATTAGAACCACCGACCTTGCGGGTCCCAGTCATGTACCTTAACCACTACGCAACACAGGCCGCTATAATCCTGTCCGTCGCTGATAGCGTGACTTTTCTATCACGTTTCTATCAATGAAATTTAAACTTGAGAAATATGAAATTAATATCTGAATCTCAGACAAGGAGTTGGTCCAGCTCAAAAGTGCATCGCTTGTGATGTAACTGACAGAGAGATGGATACAGTTCATAAATATCCAAGAGGCAGCGTAGCAGCAGTTAGAAGCTTGGCTAACTGGCCTTATAGCCTAAAGGTTGCAGATTGAAGTCCCAGGAAATAAACTATTGTTCTGTTGAGCAGGGCACTTCACCTGCTTTAGTGCATATCCAGCTGTGTGAGTTGACTCTAAGGGCGTGTGCGCATGATTGTTGCCACCAGTGATTATCACATCTTGGTTGGTCACTATGCCAGAGTGACAGACAATGTCCTGTCGTTGTCGTGGCCGTGCCCATCACTGAGGCTCAAGTTGCGTTGAACTTTGACCCCATCGCTGGCTCAGTTGTCATGCCAACATTATTTTCGTGTAAAGTCATCAACTAGCCTAACCTTTAAATTAATCAAATTGAAGTGCCTGTATGCTCCTAACTGGGCGGACTACAAAGATGCCACTGATTACCCCACTTGCGTTCTTATTGGTGATGTGTTAATACATTTTATGGGAGAACATTTACTGTAATGTGAAAGTTGAGCAATGATGGGATGTTGGTGACAACACATCCTGACTGTAAACTGGCGTTACATCGCTCTGGGTCTGCTAAATGCCTGTGTTGTTCTGTAGCGTGAACTGCAGGCAGAGCGTACGGTCCTCAGACCTGGGCCGGCATGTCTTGAGGCCGCTGTGGCGAGACGATGATCTGGTGAGGAAGATATCTCACGTGTTCTCGCTCGCACTCGACCGCCGGGTGACTCTCTGACCCGGCCACGGGCACCTACGTGACGATTGGTAATGTCTAGCCATGACCGACCTCACCCTGCCCGGCACGGATACTCTGCCCGCTCATGAGTAATATACCCATCATATTCCAAAATAAGCTTTTATTGCGTGCCCGATTACACATTCTATTAAACAGTATCTGCGTCGGTAAAAGAGGGGGAGGGCTGTGTGCTCAGTTTGTGAACCCCCCCCCAGCAATCCCTCACGGGCACGCTGGTACAGGGGCGGGGGGGTTTTTCGGTTGCTGCCTGACCAGTGTTTGTTTCCGCCGACCAGCGGCGAGCCAATCAGACTCCAGCAAATGGGAGCCCCGCCCCCCCCTGGCCACGGTCCGCCCCCGCGACCTGCTCCCTGGCCCACAGTCAGGCGGGGAGAGTTTGTTTATTTGGAGAAAGTGTTGGGGGGGGGGGGGGGCGAGGTGGGGGCGGGGTGAGTGTGGCCAGTTCAGGAAGTACACAGGAGAAAATCTAAACAAGGTTGGGTCAACAGCACGAGCTGAGGGCGCTCCTGACGGGTCTGAGAGAGGAGAGGAGAGGTGGAAATAAGAGAGGAGAGGAGGAGAGGAGAGGTGGAAATAAGAGAGGAGAGGAGGAGAGAGAAGAGGAGAGGTAGAAATAAGAGAGAAGAAGAGGAGGAGAGGAGAGGTAGAATGAAGAAGAGAGGAAGAGAGAGGAGAGGAGAGGTAGAATGAAGAGAGGAGAGGAAGAGAGAGGAGAGGTAGAATGAAGAGAGGAGAGGAAGAGAGAGGAGAGGAGAGGTAGAATGAAGAGAGGAGAGGGGGAGGAGGAGAGAGGAGGGAATGGTGGAGAGAGAGAGGAAGAGCAGAGTGGAAAGGAGAGCAGAGATGGTCCGTTTGTGTGCCCTGCTCCATCAGACTGCAGGCTTGGCTCACAGAGGCTGCAGGCCAGGGTTGAGTGAACGCTCTGTACGCCCTGCTGGGCACCTCTTCCTCAGAAGGGTGGCCCAGGAAGGCCAGCAGCCCTGCAGTAATCCAGCGTGACACACACGCACACACATGCCAAACCGTTGGCCTTTTATTCACATTACGTCATGTTGTAACACTGTACCATAACATCATTCTGGAAGTTATATCTCAATCTAAGCTCCCTCTGTTCCAGCATGGGATGATGAGTGTTGTTATTATCCGTAAATACAGTGTGTATTGACCAGGGCTGCAGACACTGGTACAGACTGTTAGTTACCTAGTATTTACTGGGTAAATACACGGGTACTTGTGTAATTATTAGGTAAATACTTTGATTTCAGTGGTAAGTACTATGAAACAAAGTCAAGAAGTGCCATATGACAAGTAAATGGAATGTAAATATGTTTTACAGAGTGTTTCATAGTGCTTTCCTCTGAACACAATGTAGTTACCAAAGAAGTACCTGGTGCTTATCCAGTAAATACTAGGAATGCATGGGCTGTACGATAGCTTGTAACAGGCGGTGTGCTGTAAGCGTAACCCAGTTAATTTCGTGGAAGTGAATTTCAGTTCAACCCGGTAATTGAAAAGTCAAACGGTCAAACCGTCATTTCGCCGGTTCATTAGCCGATGCGGCGGGCCCTGACCCCGGCCGTGCTGCCGGCAGCGCGGGGAGCCGAGCGGGTCGTGACCCCACGGCGCGCGGCGGCTGAGGGCGCGGGCGCCACGGTAACCGGCTGTGCGTAACGCAGCCCGCCGCGGGGCGGAGGCTCCCGGAGCACGGGTTAATCCCGTTTGATCAGGCTTCAAATGAACGCCGCGCGAACACATCATTAAGGGGGCTGGAGGCGCACGTAGGGGAGGGGGGGGGAGCGCGTTTCCCCCCCCCGTTCCTCTCCCCCTGAGGGGCCCCCCTAAACCCCGTAACCTCCCCCCCCCCGGCAACCCAAACCAGCGCCCCGCCCCCGCCCCTTCCCCCCTGGCCCCGGCACACCATGTCTGCTGTGTGAGTGCGGGCATGTGGTCGGCTGGCCAGTGTCAAAAGCGTTTGTGCTAAGTGGGGAAATGATAAGTCAGGTCCCTGACAAAGCCGCCATTCACCGCGTCATTAATTGGTCGTCCGAAAGCGGCTGAGCCCCGGCGGGGCCGTGGCCCCTCACCCGGGGCACGGGGGACCCGTACCCGCCAGCCCAGGTGTGTAATGGGGCCGCGGGGTGCCCCCGCCTCGAAGCCACAACGCCGCAAAAGTGCCTTTTATCAGGAGGCTGGAGGAGCACACGCATTCATGGAGCTGTCAATCACTCTGGAGTTACTGTGTGTGTGTGTGCCTGTGTGTGTGTGTGTGTGTGAGTGTGTGTGCCTGTGTGTGAGTGTGTGTGCCTGTGTGTGAGTGTGTGTGTGCCTGTGTGTGAGTGTGTGTGCCTGTGTGTGAGTGTGTGTGCCTGTGTGTGTGTGTATGTGCCTGTGTGTGAGTGTGTGTGCCTGTGTGTGTGTGTATGTGCCTGTGTGTGAGTGTGTGTGTGTGTACATTTGTGTGAGGGTGTGTGCCAGCATTCTAGTATTTCTTGCAGCATACACACGCACGCACACACACAGACACACACACACACACACACTCACACACACACACAGGCACAGACACACACACACACACACACACACACACACACACATAGACACATACACACACACACACACACACACTCACACACACACACACACACACTCACACACACACACACACACACACACACACACACACACACACACACAGACACACACACACACACACGCGCTCTCTCTCTAGCTCTCCGTACCTGCAGACTAACACGGACTAGCTCTGCTGCGGGCTGCAGGCCCCCGCAAACAGCCGAGTAAACATGAGAAACTCCTCTGCGCTGCTAAAATTAGACCTCAAATAGCCAGTGGTGTGTGCACACGCAGGCAGGAGGGCCAATGGGCGGCCTGAGTGTCAGAGCAAACGGCGGGCAGAAATGAGCCCAAATGAGCCTCCTGAAGGCCGGCGTCTGCAGCCGCACTCCACAGTAGCTCTTTATGAAGAGGGGCATACGCTGTGGGGTTACGGCCAGCGTCGGGACGCTAAACAGAGGGGCCGAAGCGCCTGCCTTCACGCCGGGTTGACCTCCGGTGAACATGAATGTGCTTTTTCTCTCGCTAACCTGTCGGCACCGCGGCGACGCGGAATCATGCTCTCATTCGGCCCATTACGTGTGCGCGTGTGTAGGAGTGCGGGAGAGAGAGAGAGAGAGAGAGGGAGAGAGGGAGAGAGGGAGAGAGGGAGAGAGAGAGAGAGGGAGGGAGGGAGGGAGAGAGAGAGAGAGAGGGAGAGAGAGAGGGAGGGAGGGAGGGTGAGAGGGAGAGAGAGAGGGAGAGAGAGAGAGAGAGAGAGGGAGAGAGAGGGAGAGAGAGAGAGGGAGAGAGAGAAAATGTGTATGTGTATGAGAGACAGGGAGGGAGAGAGAGACCTGTATTTAGTTTGTAATTCAGAGAAGCCATATTACATAGTTGTGTATTTCTCAATCAGCCCCTCCTGTACGAGGAGACTTTCTGGATCTGGTCGGTTCCACAGTGCCACCCATGCCAGGATAGGGTTCACCGGTCTGGCCTGCGATCGGACCAGTGAGACCACACCACCTCTGGCTCCAGTCGGCGTCCGGTGAAGTTCTGAACGGACGAAGACGGTTGGCCTTGTGGTCATTACTTAACTCAGATTAGGAGGTAGGGGGCAGACATGTGATCTAATGAGTCGCGATCTCATTGGCTGTCCCTGGTTCCCGCCCCCTATGGGACGTGTTTATCGCTGAGATACCGGAACGCCGGGCGAGAGGAGGGAGGGAGAGGGTGAGCGACGTGTAGTCACGGCTCCTCACTGCATCCCGGCCTGGTCAGGGGCTGTGATGTTTCGGGGCTGTGCGTGTCGTTGTGTATATATATTGTTGTACCTCTAAATGATCTCTGATAGAGTATACTTTTCCACTGGTGGGATCTTCTAATGCAGGACAGTGTTAACTCAACAAAACCATGCCATAGTTGAGTCAACAGAAACAGCCATGGGACTATATAGCCATGGGTTATAAGCGTGTGTATGTGTGTGTGAGTCATACACCCATTGCTGGGTACCTCAGGTCCTGTAGATATCCATCATATAACCCTAACACGTGTCTCGGTCTCCTGGGACCCCCCCCCTACCCTACACACATGCATTAGATCACTTCCCTGACCCCAACTGTGATCTAGGAGGCTAAGCCAAGACCTCTCTCCTGTAATCTCTTAAACTAATCTAACACAACACACGCCTCCTCTTTCCAAAGACCCTGCCGCACCAACCGCCCTCCGCCGCCCTCCAAAAATAATCGGAATAATCCACCGGTGAAAACTCGACACTACGTGTAACTCTTACCTCCAAAGTCTCATTAACGCTAACACCTCATTGACCTGGTAATACCCGAGGCTAATGTTGCGCTAAACCCTTCACACTCAAAGCAGCAGACCCAAATCGGCACGCAGTCAAGCCGACTCAGCCTCCAGGCCCTGCGTGCCTCACACATCCCAGGGTCTTACTTAAAAATTCCAGTTGTGCTTTGACCCTCTGATCTTAAACCCGTAATTTCTTGGAACAAACAAGACTGAAAGGCTTATGTTTTTAAAAGCTGCAAATTATATAATGAATAATTGGCCATTTATTTCAGCAAAATATCAGTAAGCAATATTAGAAGCTGGCAGCCACTGTAAGGTGAAACCAACTGTATGCATACAAAATTTTGCATGATAATCGGCGGGAAATTCGATATTGGTCAATTCGATAACGTGCACATAACGGTTAGTGACGTGTTTTGACCATTCCTATTTTCTCCAGGATAAAGTTTTCACCTTAGTATCGGATTGGTTTTACCTGCCGTTCCGTGGTTGGCCAGCGCTTCAGCATCGCCCTGCCTGATTGGCTGAAAGTGGCGGTGCTCTGGCCCTGATTGGACGTTCCTGACGGCGCTGGTGCTCTCTTGGCCTGCAGGGTTCCGGGTTCCACGCTTCGCGGAGGCAGAAGTACGGGAACGTGTTCAAGACCCACCTGCTGGGGAGACCCCTGATCCGCGTGACGGGGGCGGAGAACGTGCGGAAGGTGCTGATGGGGGAGCACACCCTGGTGACGGTGGACTGGCCCCAGAGCACCAGCACCCTGCTGGGGCCCAACAGCCTGGCCAACTCCATCGGAGACATCCACAGGAAGAGGAGGAAGGTAAGGCACACTGTACTTCCCACACCTCTACCTGCACCGTTTACCTGTATCCTTCCCTGTACACTTACCCCCTCTCCTTACCTGTATCCTTCCCTGTACACTTACCCCCTCTCCTTACCCGTATCCTTCCCTGTACACTTACCTGCTCTTCTTACCTGTGTCCTTCCCTGTACACTTACCTGCTCTTCTTACCTGTATCCTTCCCTGCACACTTGTACTTCTTACCTGTAACTACCTGCACTCTTTACATGTACACTTACCTACACTTAGCTATACTCTAAACCAATACACCTACCTATATCTATCCTTACCTGTATCTCATTACCTGCAGTTTATACTTTCCTGTACAATTACCTTTACCTTTACTGCATCCCTTACTTGTCCACATACTCCTTACCTGTACCCTTACCGGTACACCTACATGACAAGATTTTTTTGGCATCTTCATCATCAGCCTAGTCTGACACTGATCTTGACCAATTAAAGAAAAACACTGCCCATGCATCTGTTTGGGCTGTGGTACCTCTGTCAGGAAGGGAAATGGGAGATTGAGCGATTTAGGTCAGGCAGAAGCAGAACCTAACAGGCCCCGGATCTCAGCTTGGGCTGCCCTGCCTGAGTGAAGGGGAAGCAGACGTACAGGCGTGTAGCCCAGGGGTGTCAAACTCCAGTCCTGGAGGGCCACAGTGTCTGCTGGTATTTGTAGCTTTCTTTCAATCACTAGCCAATTATGGCCCTGGCAACAATGTGTGTGGATTATTTAGCCAATCAATGTCTTATAGTAATCGTAATAACAAAAAACAGCAGACACTGTGGCCCTCCAGGACTGGAGTTTGACACCTATGGTTTAGCCAATGAGAAATATGAGAACTGCTAGTTTTCTGCTGACCGGTTCCATCAAAGCCAATTGATGGAGGTCTCCATGTTAGACGATAGGGCTTTTTGGCACCAGAGCGTGCACGATGGGTGCCTAAACAGCAAGGAATGGACAGGAGAATGAACCAGAGGCTTAGTAAGCTGCAAACCTCCGGTAACCACCTGAGTGTGTGAGCTTCTGGGGGGGAACGTCAGTCCCCTGGACCCCTGGGCGCAGCCACGAGCGTGATCCTGCCAATCACGCCTGGCCCTGAACCTCAGACTCCTCCGATGGGGAGGCGCTGTGCCAACTGTGAGAGAAATGCACCTCCTCTGCCCAAGTCCCGGGGGGAAGGGGGGGGAGCGGGGCGGGGCGTAACGAAACAAAGGGGCAGGTTGTGACGTCACTCGCCGTGGCCTCTCAGATCGGCCTGATACAGACCCTGGCGGGTCGATGTCTCATCGAGCCATTAGAGGAGATTGTTGGAGGAGCGGTCGGGACAGGCTCTTTTCATTATCCAGGTTTGGGGGGGGTGCGGGAGGGGGGGGGGGTATGGTGCATACCTTTCCTCCTCCCCGCCATTGTCCCGGCTCAGCCCCGCGCTGTAGCACTGAGAGGTCAACGGGCCGTAATCAGCAGGCTAATCCTCCTGCTCTGAGAGCCCCCCCAACACAAGCCCCTAATGACCTGTAATTAGCCAGCGAGCATTCGGCTAACAAAGAGAGCTCTTTCTGCTTTCTGCTTCCCCCCAGACCCTCGCCCCGGAGTGAGTGCGGGAGTGGGGTTCTGGCATCTGTTCCCCCCCCCCCCCCCCCCGCCCCTGAACCCCCCCCGAACCCCCAGCCCTGTGAGTATAGCATGGAGACACGGGGCGCTGTTACGATAGACGGGTGTCAGTGGACGGGCGCTCTTGGCCTCGACGCGGCGTTGTGGTGATATCTGCGGCGGCGGCGGTGGCTCTTCCAGAGCCGGGCCGTGAACTTTGACCGATCCGGGGCATACCTCGGGCGGATTAAGGAACAGGTCTGTCCGCACGGTGCTGGGTCCCGGAGTTCTAACAACGCTGGCATCGGCGCCGGTGACACAACGGTGACGAACGTCCCACAGTCCCAGCCGAGCTAATCTGCCCTGGGGCTGGCCTAGGCCTGGCACCTGGGACCCGTGGGCAGCTTAACTTGCTGACCCCGGCGTTAAACCTTGTGTTACTCCATCTAGCTCACCGCCCCCCCACCAGAAATACCCTGTCTCCTTCGCCTCTACCGTCCTCTTCCTCTCTTCGCCTCTCCACTGCCCGTTTTTATTTTGACTCCTAAACGTCCCACTCTTATTCTTGAGAGAGAAATAGAAAAAGAGAGAGTGAGAGGGAGAGGGAGAGGAGGGAATAGATGGATGGAAGGGCAGAGCTGTAAGTCAAACTGAAACTGATTTGCCAGACGGGCCCTGTGAAAAAAAAGAAGAAAAAAAGAAAAAAGAAAAAACGCTGGAGAATATGATACTGCCAAAATCTCAACAATTTCTCTCCGACTACGTTCCATACGAGCGGCTCCTCCAAGGCTCTGCGGACCCCCCCTACGGTATTCTGTCATATTCCAGTTTCCTCTGGTTAATGGCTCAAAAGGCAGAGGTCGTGAAACTCACAGTGATGCGTTTCAGCAGGTTCAAACACTGGACCCCATTCAGGAGAGCCGCCCGGGGCTCCTGGAGTTCAGGGCCCCCAGTGGACGGACTGGGGGCCCCCAGTGCCTCCTGCTTACCTGCTGTGCCTCTCTTCTGCCCCCCCCCCCCCCCCCCCTCCCCCTGGGGCCATTGGGCTCCTGGCGTAGAGGGTCTATCCTGATTGGCTGCTGAACCGCGAGGGCTGGTTTCCAGAAGCCACTTGCTTTTCAACCGATCGGACGGCACATCGTAGAGATTAGCCAGCCTTCCTCCTCCTCCTCCTCCTCCTCCTCTTCCTCTTGGTCTTCTGTGCAGTCGTGCGCGACGTGGTCACCCTCGCTAAGGCTGACTTAGTGTCGCCGACACAGCGTGGCTGTGTAACGTCTGTGGTGGGTGTGCAAACTGGAAAGTGTGTGTCATAAGAGGGGGCGTGTGTGTGTGTGCAGCAGGCAGATGAGATGGAATACTAGACTGCTGGCACACACACACACACACACACACACACACAGACACTCACACACATAATATAAAAGTCTCTTAAAGCGTTGATTGAATACCAGCTCTGTGGGGGCAGGGAAGAGAGAGAGTTTATGGTCACTGGGCGTGAGGATCAGTGGTAGGGACTGCACCAGTGAGGGGAACAGCACCTGCAGTCACCTCAGCGGCCAGCAGAGGGCGTTTTTATCCTGCGACGTGCTGATTATTGTTTCAGCAAAATGATGAATGGGGGATTGTGTTTCAGTAGAGGGTTAAAAGGAGGTAGAGAGGGAGGGGGAGAGGGTGGGATGAAGGGAGGGAGGGGGGGAGGGAGGAGACAGAGAAGGAGAACAGTTTAAAAAAAAAATGGAAGAGATGAAAGAATAAAGAAGTGTTACACGCCGGTCAAACCAGCAGCTGAGTTCAGTATCGTGGAGGACACATGGGAATGATTTGCTGGGGGAGTGGACGGATATCAAAAAGTCACGTTTTGTAATAAAGCCCGAAAAGCATTTTGAGATTTTCTCGTTTTTTTTTTGGGAGCGCTTACTGGAATCTCCTGGCTGGAGGGCCGGAGCCGCCTCGCTCGCGGCTACCCTCTGCTGCACCGCTCAGTACCTGCAGTAGGAGGCGCTGCCAAAACACGCAGAGGTTACAGACCACAGAGAGGACAGCAGGGACATGTATGTTTCCTCTAACGCGACGTGCGGACTCCCACTCACAGGCACGGAGGCGCGCGAGAGGTGTCCTTTCCGTATTCCGGTCGGCTCACTCCGTGTTATTTGTGTACCGCAAGGGCATTGTCACGAGGCAGGCTTTTTAACAGAGATCCAGGAATGGACTCCGGATCGCAAGCCAAGGGTGACAGTGAGTCCTTCGAGCAGAGGCTGACTCAGAGTGGAGGGGCCATCTGCTGCCGGCTGGCACTGCTTAATTTGGAAAAGGCCGATTGCATAATACGCAGAAAAAATGACGGTACGTAAATGAATGGAATGGCTGCATTCGAGCTGTACTGTCAGGATGACTGTTGGGTGCTCATGACCCGGCCTGGAGTGTGCCGAACAGGCCCACGTTCTCACAGGCAGCGTGATTGTAATTGTTTTTTGGATTCGAATGGCGTTTCCGTGCTCGATTGATCTTGGCCGGTGAAATCGAGCCAACCGAAAAAGACCAGAAAGACTTTTAAGGGTTTTTAACTTTTCGAGAGTATTTCAAAGGTTCCAATACGACAGACAAAGCTCTCTCTGCGAATTCTGCAGTTCTGTATGTTCAGTGTCCACCGGGCCACGGCGTGTATGAAGCATGAGGATAGGTACTCTGAGAGGGAAACATGAACACACGGAGAGAAATAGAAAAGGAAAACCGTTTGACTGTATCTGAATATTTTCACTTTTTCACTGCTGTAAACCCCCCCCCCCGCCCCCCCGCTTTCGGGAGTGGGAGAGAAGCCTTCCACGTCTTCTGCCCCTGTGCCGACTGCTAAACGATCCCCGTCTGTTCACCTGAGAGAGGCCCGAGGCTCCGTCTGGGTGTTTTTTTTTACCTCACCTGCTCGCTTTTGCTTTTCGAGGGTTCAGGCCTGGGTTCAGCCCAACTTTCCTTCTGTTTCTCCGTAAAGTGTCTTTGTGGCAGTTCTCCGTAAAAAAGGCGCGAGACAAAATACATCAAATTGAACCGCGCGCTAATGCCAAACAGCAGCTAGCCGTCGGGGGGGGAAAGCCAGGATTGATTCCCTGCCCGCGGAGGAAAACGCCAGAACGCCCGATGCACAACGCCAGAAAGCAGGCACGACCTGCAGGTGTACCATGAACGTGAGATCATTTTAGCTGTCGGTCACGGCAACCTGAAGTTTAAGAGACAGATGCTGCACTATCATAGCGATGGAGTTTGGCAGGCCTTGGTGGTTAGTAGCGTATGACAAAACTATCAATTTACCCTATTTAAACAATTGACTCATTGTTCTTTGACATTCATTACGTGACATGCATAATTTGCAAGCTTATATGACATTATGACATGCAATTAGTTCTCCACACCTGGAACACATGGTGGTCTGTTTCCATGTTGTTTAATGAATGAAATGAATGATTAAAGGTTAGTGATGTCACCGGTCATAAACATAAACAGACCCCGCACACTTACGTTCAGCAGCACAGAGGCACAATTACGTTCTCACATCCTGGTAAATGACCGGAGAAGAGGCCTGGCTGCCTGGGAGCTGGGCTTGACCGTTCCACTGGCGGAGTGCAGGGGTTCAACCTGGTGGTTAGTGCGTCAGCTTCTCCCACTCGCCATTGAGGTTAGAAGAGCTGAAACTATTTGGTTTGGGCACCTTGAGCAGTGTTCTCAACGCAGTGCTTTGTCCAGTCTCCTGACAGGGGCTAGGGGGAGAGGGGGAGAGGGGGACGGGACGTCGGGATGGCCAGGAGGGCGTGGGCCTCCTGATAAACGGCGCTGGCAGTGGCACCGGTTGCTCCACGCTTAACCTCCTGACCCCGTCTGTGATCTCTGCTCCCCCGCTGCCACGGCAACCCTGATCTCTGCTCCCCCGCTGCCACGGCAACCCTGATCTCTGCTCCCCCGCTGCCACGGCAACCCTGATCTCTGCTCCCCCGCTGCCACGGCAACCCTGATCTCTGCTCCCCCGCTGCCACGGCAACCCTGATCTCTGCTCCCCCGCTGCCATGGCAACCCAGCGCTCACTGCAGCTCTGTTCATTCATACTGTCACTCTCCTGAGTATGACAGAGAGGGAGAGGGAGAGAGGGAGAGAGGGAGAGAGGGAGGGAGAGAGAGAGGGAGGGAGAGAGAGAGGGAGGGAGGGAGGGGGAGAGAGGGAGAGAGAGAGGGAGGGAGGGAGGGGGAGAGAGGGAGAGAGGGAGGGAGAGAGAGAGGGAGGGAGGGAGGGAGAGAGGGAGAGAGGGAGAGAGGGAGAGGGAGGGAGGGAGGGAGGGGGGGAGAGAGGGGGAGAGGGAGAGAGGGAGGGGGAGAGAGGGAGAGAGGGAGGGAGGGAGGGAGGGGGAGAGGGAGAGGGAGAGAGGGAGAGAGGGAGGGAGAGAGGGAGGGGGAGAGAGGGAGAGAGGGAGGGAGAGAGGGGGAGAGAGGGAGGGGGAGAGAGGGAGAGAGGGAGGGAGGGAGGGGGAGAGAGGGAGGGGGAGAGAGGGGGAGAGAGAGGAAGAGAGAGGGAGGGAGGGGGAGAGAGAGGGAGAAGGAAAGAGAGAGAGGGAGAGAGAGAGATAGAGGGTGGGAGAGAGAGAGGGAGAGAGAGGCAGAGAGAGAGAGGGAGAGAGAGGAAGGAGAGGGAGGGAGAGAGGGAGAGGGAGAAGGAGAGAGAGGGAGAGAGAAGGAGAGAGAGATAGAGGGGGAGCTAGGGGGAGAGAAAAGTGTGCTAGGATGAGAGAGGAATGTATAGATTGAAGCGGTGTTTTGATGATACCGCAAGAATGGTGTGGGGAAAAGGAGGAGAGAGGGAAAGGGAGGCAGGCGGAGATAGAGGGATGGCAGGAGGAGAGGAATAGCGTGTGGAGCGGAAGGGGAGGAGGATGCGTGTCTGTCACCGTGCCTTTACGACTCTGGAAGAGCTCAGTGGAGTCGAGGTATTCGGGGTCAGATGGCACTGGGACGGTGTATAAAAAGTGCTATTGTTAGTCTTCGGCGCTGGAGTTTTTAAGGGGAACATGGATGTTATTTCACCAAACAAACCCTCGCAAGTGAGGCGCATTAGAAATGCACCACGGCCGCCAGGAAAATCTTACCTTTCCCTCCGAGAGCTGACAAAGAGGGAAACTCTCCCACTCGCTGGAATGAGAGAGGGAGAGGACAGAGGAGAGAAAAATGAATTTTCCATTGAAAAACTCTGGGTAAAAACGAGAGGAACACAGCGTAAGAAGTGCTGCGGTAAATCAGGGGGACTGCAGTGGGATAACAGCTTCATGGCTTCTCCACGCTCTCTCGGTAAATCAGGAGCGACTGGGGCCGCCTGTCATGCGTGGAGGACGGGGGGCGGTGGACCACGTGTTGGGGCGGTGTTGAGGTGCGTGGAGGACAGGGGGCGGTGGACCACGTGTTGGGGCGGTGTTGAGGTGCGTGGAGGACAGGGGGCGGTGGACCACGTGTTGGGGCGGTGTTGAGGTGCGTGGAGGACAGGGGGCGGTGTTGAGGTGCGTGGGGGACAGGGGGCGGTGTTGAGGTGTGTGGGGGACAGGGGGCGGTGGACCACGTGTTGGGGCGGTGTTGAGGTGCGTGGAGGACAGGGGGCGGTGTTGAGGTGCGTGGGGGACAGGGGGCGGTGGACGACGTGTTGGGGTGTGTGGAAGAGGCGGGCGGGGGTGCCAGGTGTAATTGGGAATTGTCCTGAGGGGGGAGGGGGGTTCGGCCCCAGTGCTGGACAGAGCTTCCTTCATACGAGATTTGTGATTTCAGTGGGATCCATCTGAAAAAACTAAATACAGATAAATAAAATAAACCTAACCTGAGTCCATTCCCATTTCCTGGGATTCCACATTTGTCCATAAATTTGACGGACAACGAAAGCAAGAGTCTTATTTTTTTTTCTCGGCGCCGTTGCAGTTTGGCCAGTTCGGAGATCAGAAAACCTGACTCAGCGAGCTGAGTTTGTGCAGAAACTTGTAAAACTTGTGTTTACTTGTAAGTTTAAGTTAAGGACAAACGTTGATCGAATCCAGGCCTCATTCAGCTTATGTTTGACTGTTGGGGTCTCACCTGTTACCCTGGCACTGCAAACTTCGAGTTTAACACCTCCAGTGCCACCTCCAACCCCACTGGCATCATTCCTGCTGGTAAACCAGATGAGTGAAATCCCTCTCTCTCATTTACCTGTCTACCGGCTCATTTAGGACAGGGGAATCCTGTCACCTGTGCTTTTGCTTTACCTGTTACATAAAAGTACCAAATGAAAAGCAGGGTTTTACTCTTACCAGAGATGCCTGGAGAGGTACAGGGTTGCCACCTCAGTCCTGTAAAAATCCTGGACACATGCGAAGCTGGCAAACTGAGTAAGCAGGACTGTCAATCGCTCTCGAGGGTGCGTGAGCCTGAAGGAATGTGGTGCGCAACTACCTTGTGCTTGGTGCCAATTCCTCTTTCATTAAAAAAATGAAGTGAAGGTCTCTGTACCATTTGTTACATTAAATTTAGGAACAAACACTGGATACGCTGTCTACATTTAGCAATACTAATGTATGCGACACTTGAAAATACTTAGATTCCGGGACATTTCGTTTCATAATTTTTTCCAGGACAGACAACAAATATCCCGGAGACAGTCCCGGAAAATCCAGGACGAGTGGCAACCCTAGGTACAGCCAGAGCAGGGCATGCACAGGTTTCCCGATGTGAAGGGTTGCTAACGTGCTACGAAGCACGGAGTGAACTCGGAAGGGCCCTACGTGCTGCGGAGAGCACACACCCACCCGCCCGGAGAGATGAGCCAAGAGCCACATTTCTCAGGACTCACACATTATATCTGTCACAATCCATGGTCGAGGAGAACTCTGTACAAGAAAACAGCCCACGAAGGCAGGATTAGTGTCAGACATCGCTTTCATTGACTTTGAGCTTTGGATTATAGCTTTCTGCAGCTGTCCAAAGTGCCACACACAAGAGCTTTTTGTTACAGCAATCACTATGGTAATATGTGAATATCCACAGCTATTAGAATTGCGTCTGTGTGTGTGTGTGTCTGTGCGTGCGTGCGCGTGTGTGTATAAGCGCGCCCGTCTGTCGGTCTGTCTGAGAGAGACAGGGAGAGCGACGGAGAGCCAAGAGCAAGTCTCCTCTCCGACCTCAAACATCTTAAGGAGCTCCGCGGCAGCTCCAACCCAAACCGAGTTCCCCCCCCCCCCCCCCCCCCGCTCGCCCGGGGCTTCTCACGGGTGGCAGCGTCACGTGGCGGTTAGACTGGGCTCGCCGCTCCGACGCTGTGCGCGGCGTTCCCTGCACGGGGCGCTGCCCGCAGGCCTAGGCGCTCGCTCGACCTGAATCACTCCGTCACACTTCCACAGCGCGTACGGAAGGGTGTGCTTATTATTGCAAAGTCATGTGAGCCGTCGTGTGCGTTTCCGTGGATACGATCGTGTCCCAAATGCCTAAATGAAAGTAAAATGTATTACAGAGACACTGGCCTGTACCCTGTTATAACTCTTGTTGTATTTCTGTGAGTCGCATCATATTGGTTCTCGGAATTGTAATTAAAAGGGAGTGAGTAATTATTTTAGTAGGGTGTAGTTAATACTAGTACTAGTTTTGTCAGGGTAATGCCTGTAGGATTGCTGTGGACTGAATCTCGCTCTACTAGCTGCTGGTCTGCCTGATAGACAGGAGCGTGACGTTATTGATATTCATATTTTGTCCAACACAGACTGGATAAACTAAAAAAACTTTGACAGCAGATGGGCCGCAATGGAATGCATGGGGTTTGCAGTTGGGGGAACGGGGAGAGGATTTAAGGGGTCCTGAGGGAGAACTCAGTGACTAAACAGTCTCTCTCTCTCTCTCTCTCTCTCTCTCTCTCTCTCTCTCTCTCTCTCTCTCTCTCTCTCTCTCCCGGCAGGTGTTTGCCAAGGTGTTCAGCCACGAGGCCCTGGAGAGCTACCTGCCGCAGATCCAGCGGGTGATCCAGGAGACGCTGCGGGTGTGGAGCAGTGACGCGGAGCCCGTGAACGTTTACCGGGAGTCCCAGCGGCTGTCCTTCCACATGGCGCTCCGCGTGCTCCTGGGCTTCCGCGTGTCCGACGACGAGATCCGCCACCTCTTCAACACCTTCCAGGTGTTCGTGGACAACCTCTTCTCCCTGCCCATAGACCTGCCCTTCTCCGGCTACAGGAAGGTGAGCCAGCAGCCCCCCGCCCCCCGGCCCCCGACCGCCGTCCCATCCCGTTACAAAATGCAGTTTGCTTCAAAACTATCCTTCCCTGTATTGTAAATATATACAGGAAATATAAGGATAAATATATATCACAGCAATATATTGTTGAAAGAAATTTGCAATATGCAAATGCAGTAATGATCTGTGTTTATGTGGTAGAGTGTGGTTAATATATTTATACATTTCATTTAGATTTATCCCAGTATTTATATTTGGACCAGGGGCTGCCCATTCCAGTAGTCCAATGTGTCAGGATTTCCCCTGGCTGCAAGATGTAAAATATTCTTTTTTGGAAAATGAAATCACCCCGCATCCATGGTTTATTAGAGAAATAAACATTGGTTTTACATTATTAGCTGTGAAATGGTACTCTGTATTCAACAGTGATCTGTGTTCAACCACTGTTTTCTTTTAATGTAGTGGAATTTCTTTGTAATTTAATCTAGGACTATGCTTAATCTGTGTCTGTGAAGCTGGCACAGGAAGGAAAACAGTGATAGTCTATTAGATGCCAGTGAGGTATATTGTGGATGTCAGATGGTGAGAAGCCATGTTATGGATGAATGATGGTGACAAGGCACTGGCCATCATGGTGACAGACCATTGGCCATCATGGTTACAGACCATTGGCCATCATGGTTACAGACCATTGGCCATCATGGTGACAGGGCATTGGCCATCATGGTTACAGGGCATTGGCCATCATGGTGACAGGGCATTGGCTATCATGGTGACAGGGCATTGGCCATCATGGTGACAGACCATTGGCCATCATGGTTACAGAGCATTGGCCATCATGGTTACAGAGCATTGGCCATCATGGTTACAGACCATTGGCCATCATGGTTACAGACCATTGGCCATCATGGTGACAGGGCATTGGCCATCATGGTGACAGGGCATTGGCCATCATGGTAACAGAGCGTTGGCCATCATGGTGACAGGGCATTAACCGTGGTGGTAACAGAGCATTGGGCGTGGTGGTAACAGGGCATTGGCCATCATGGTAACAGAGCGTTGGCCATAATGGTAACAGTGCATTAACCGTGGTGGTAACAGAGCATTGGGCGTGGTGGTAACAGGGCATTGGCCATCATGGTTACAGGGCATTGGCCATCATGGTTACAGGGCATTAACCGTGGTGGTAACAGAGCATTGGCCATCATGGTAACAGAGCATTGGCCATAATGGTGACAGAGCATTGGCCATAACGGTGACAGTGCATTAACCGTGGCGGTAACAGAGCATTGGCTGTGGTAGTAACCGTGGAGGTGACCGTGCCCTGGCCTGGTTTGTGTGCAGGGTATCCGCGCCCGGGACAGTCTGCAGAGGAGCATCGAGAAGGCCATCCGGGAGAAGCCGCTGTGCAGCGAGGGGAAGGAGTACGCGGACGCGCTGGACGTGCTGATGGAGAGCGCCAAAGAGAACGGCACCGAGCTCACCATGCAGGAGCTGAAGGTACGGCCGCGCCATTGGCTGCTCGTTACACACGTGCCCATTATCAACTGAGCTGATTGGCTGTGGAAATGATGAGAAACTTGGGATGCAGAGGGTAAATGATTGGCATTTATGTAGCGCCTTTATCCAAAGCGCTGTACAATTGATGCTTCTCATTCACCCATTCATACACACACTCACACACTCACGGCGATTGGCTGCCATGCAAGGCACGAACCAGCTCGTCAGGAGCATTTAGGGGTTAGGTGTCTCACTCAGGGACACTTTGACACTGCCAGGAAGGGGGATCGAACCGGCAACCCTCCGACTGACCGGACGACAGCTCTTACCGCCTGAGCTAATGTCGCCCAGATAGCCAGTGTGGGTTCACCATTTTGGAAAGCTTTTGATCAGCTGTGTACGGCTGTGCCCATGGTTAGACCCACAGAACATGCTGGTTTTTGTTTTCACCTTCAAATCACCATCAACTGCTTCAGACCCAAGAGCCAAGCTGAGGTAGAATAAACTGTTTAAATGAAGCAATTCATTTCTGAGCGACAGTGAAAAGCTGCTCTCCAGAAACGGGACTGAATATCGCTGCCTTACGCAGTCAGTAACACAGCTGAAATGGGAAAGTCCCCCTTTTTTCGAACAGGTTTTTGTTCTCGTTTCGATACCCAGCTTGGAAAGCCCAGATGACACACTCTGGAAGGTCCCGTTTTGAAGTTATGACATAGCTCCTCCCCCGATGTGCAATGTATACACAAGCACAGATACCATCCGAAAAAGTGTGAAATTGAAACAATAAATTTCATCCACGCAGAACTGTACCGGCTTTGAGTTGGGTGTTAAATGTCTCCACACTGTTCATGCTCACAGCGCAGATCTGAGTAAAATACATAGGATACTTTCTTTTTTCCCTTTCAATACTTTGAAACCACTGATACAGATCCATAATAATCCATCCATCCATCCATTATCTTAATCCGCTTATCCTGAACAGAGTCGCAGGGGGGCTGGAGCCTATCCCAGCATACATTGGGCGAAAGGCAGGAATACATCCTGGACAGGTCGCCAGTCCATCTCAGGGCACACACACCATTCTCTCACACACTCAGACCTATGGGCAATTTAGACTCTCCAATCAGCCTAACCTGCATGTCTTTGGACTGTGGGAGGAAACCGGAGTACCCGGAGGAAACCCACGCAGACACGGGGAGAACATGCAAACTCCACACAGAGAGGCCCCGGCCGACGGGGATTCGAACCCAGGACCTCCTTGCTGTGAGGCGGCAGTGCTACCCACTGCACCGTCCATGCCGCCTCCGATCCATAATAATTTTCAACAAAATGTTTTTGTTGAACTTTGCTATTTATTCATCGTACGAATAATGAAGACTATGATTGGAAAAAAAAGAAGTCTAGTATTTCCAATTTGGCCCAGATCCAGACCAGACCAGTGTTTATGGTGTACACATGGGCTTTTGGCTTTACACTAATGTTCAGGGAACTAGACCACTCCTTCCTCTATTGTAGTTACCTGATGCTGGAATTCACGAAAGGGAATGATTAAACAACATATCCATCTGTACTGGCCTGCCTCACAGTAGTATCACCCAGAAAAAACAAAAAAATGCCTTAAGGCCTTGTTAATGAGAAGGGATTTAGGGAGAGACGTGCAGAGTGAAATGAACGTCTTCCAAGAATATCTTCCTGTAATCCCAGAGACAATCAGCGCTTGCTGTTAGCTCGCTGTGATGATTTGGATTTGGAGAACGCACGCCTTGTCCTCCGAGCACAGCCCACACGGATGCGTGGATGCCTGTAGGTGCATACAACAGCTCAGATGGTTCAGTTTCACATTTCAGGTGAGACACTTTTGTACAGACAAAGGGGTTCATACCAGGGTGGTCATGGAAGGACTGTGAACCTATCCCCCACCACAAAGTAAACGGTCACTCTGCTAGAAAGAAATTTAGACACATGGAAGTTATCCTGGTAGTTTTTTTTTTCTTTTCTGTCAAAACACAGCGGAGACATTCATGTCCAGACATTTGACCAGTCATGCTACAAAAAGCGATCCCAGACAGGCGTACCACCCCAGCCCAGCGGTAGCACCGTGGGTGTCCAGCGCAGGAATAGGCCCCAGGCAGAGGGAAGCAGCCCAACAACCTGTCATTTCCCATAATCAGGCCGCAGACAGCCTCATTGAGAGGCATCGCCCTGCCAGAGGAGCTCCTGGCTGCTTCAGTTCTGCCTCCCCACACTTATGTAAAAAAATCAATGTTTCCAGTCCAATAAATGAGAAGTCTGATTGACAGGTGGACGCCATTGGTGATAAATTCCCGGGACTGATTTGGGGCTTTGCCTGCTCCGTGTTTTCCCTCTCTTGTTCTCTCTCCCTCTCTCTCGTGCCTAAACGTGGAGAATTTGAGGTGCGAGGGCCAAATTTGAGCCAATCGCTCAGTTGTCAGGAAGCCCCACCTGTTTCCTGCCCCCCTCCCCCCGTCCCTGGGCCCCTAAACTCACACGCTCCACCCCGTATGAGCGAAACCCCGTCAAAACAACCCCAATTTGTTCCTGTCCTGTCCTGCCACGGTGGCAGAGACATGCTGACGTGAATAGCGACCACAGGGGATCAAACCTCATCCCTGTAGGGCTTCTCCATCCAGTGTTTTTCCCCAAATCACTCCCTCTGACACTGTGGGCATCATGGATCACCATGGATCATCGTCATGGCGACCCGCACTCTCGTCTCCAGCAGATCAGGGGTCAGAGGTCGCAGGCGGCTCGGTTCACTTGGATGACCCCATTTTCCTAGCGGTACACCTCCTCTGGTGTGTCACGGCGGCCTGTAGCGTAGTGGTTAAGGTCCGTCACTGGGACACAAGGTCGGTGGTTCTAATCCCAGTGTTGCCACAATAAGATCTGCACAGCCGTTGGGCCCTTGAGCAAGGCCCTTAACCCTGCATTGCTCCAGGGGAGAGGATTGATTGTCTCCTGCTTTGTCTAATCAATCTACATCGCTCTGGATAAATGACATGTAATGTTATTACGGGACAGCAGAGCAATGTTGCCCGTCTCCATCAGCCACCGCCTACGATTGGTCAGATCCCTCTGGCATCCACCCTTAAACGATCGGCTTCAAGAGAGGTCGGCGCGTGTGCTCCAACCTCACTACGACCACGACCGTAACTTAGTCCCAGAAAGCCGTTCCTGATCTCGGCGGCGCTAACCCTCCTCCCCCTCTCCCCCCTCTCCCCCCTCCCCTCCCTCCCTCCCTCCCCTCCCCTCTCCGGCAGGAGTCGACGATCGAGCTGATCTTCGCGTCCTTCGCCACCACGGCGAGCGCCAGCACGTCTCTGATCATGCAGCTGCTGCGGCACCCTGCGGTGCTGGAGAAGCTGCGGGAGGAGCTCCGCGGGCGCGGCATCCTGCAGAACGGCTGCCTGTGTGAGGCCGAGCTGCGGCTCGACAACATCTGCGGCCTCAAGTACCTGGACTGCGTCATCAAGGAGGTGCTGCGGCTGTTCACGCCCGTCTCCGGGGGCTACCGCACCGCCGTGCAGACCTTCGAGCTGGACGTGAGTCACGGCCCCCCCGCCGCCCACCACCAACACACACGCCTCCTCCTACACCCCACACACGGCTCGTCTCCGTAGAGAAGGGGTGTCAAACTCCAGTCCTGGAGGGCCGCAGAGTCCACACACCTGCTTCTCAAGGCCTTAATTGGCTGCTGATTGAAAGGAAACCACGAAAACCAGCAGGCACTACGGCCCTCCAGGACTGGAGTTTGACACCCCTACCATAGATGTACCCTTTTTAGTCCTTTATGAAACCCTCTATCTGAAACTGCGAAGCGTGAAAGCTCCCTGACCCGTTTTACCCGACAACGAAGGCTTGACCTAGATAATCCAAAAGAAGCGTGTGCTCTTGGTAATGATATTATGAAAAGTTGTTTATCTGGACTGTCTAGTGAGGTCCCTTTCATTGTTCACAGAAGAAGAAGATTTCTTTATTTCATTATCTTGGTTGACTTGGTAGACTCACACTGTCTCTCTCCTCCCCTCTCCCTCTCCTCCCCTCTCTCTCTCTCTCTCTCTCTCTCTCGCGTTCTCCAGGGGATGCAGATCCCGAAAGGCTGGAGCGTGATGTACAGCATCCGGGACACGCACGACACCTCGGCCGTGTTCAAGGACGTGGGCTCCTTCGACCCCGAGCGCTTCGGCCAGGAGCGCAGCGAGGACAAGGAGGGCCGCTTCCACTACCTGCCCTTCGGCGGGGGCGTGCGGGCCTGCCTGGGCAAGCAGCTGGCCACCCTGTTCCTCCGCATCCTGGCCATCGAGCTGGCCAGCACCAGCCGCTTCGAGCTGGCCACCCGGACGTTCCCGCGCATCGCCACCGTGCCCGTCCTGCACCCGGCCGACGGCCTCAGGGTCAAGTTCTACGGCCTGGACTCCAACCAGAACGAGATCATGGCCAAGTCCGACGAGCTGCTGGGAGCGACCGTGTGATCGCCCGGGGCGACGGGGCGGGGCCGTGGGGGGGGCAGAGAGCGGGGCGGGGGGGAGAGCGGGCGGGGCGGGGGGGGAGATGAGCGATGGCTGAGCTGTTTCCCATTTTTGCCGCCCTCTCTCTACAAAAAGTTTGAAAGACATTTTTTTTTGGTCTGTATTATTATATTAATTATTATTGTTCTTCGGACATTCTTGAGAGAGAAGATGAAAAGAAAAGAAACTGCCAAATATGTATAGTCTTTATTCTTTTTCTAAAAAAAACCCAACAAAACAACAAAAAAAAAAAAAAGCATAAAAAATAAAAATAAAAGTAACGTTATGAGAAATGCACAATGACGTGTGGGGGGCAAGGGTGGGGTGGGGGGGGAGGGGGAAGGGTAAAACAGGGTAAAGAGATTTATCATTTCGGGGGGGGGGGAACAAGTTCCACCCCCCTTTCACTAACCTGACCTGGAGCGCGGGGATGAAGGAACGAACAGATTACTGAAAAACAGAAAGAGAGAGAGAGAGAGAGCGAGAGAGTAAGAACGAGACAAGGCGATGGACAGAATGAAAGAAAGAAGAAAAGAAAGAACGAAAGAAAGGATGAAATAAAGAAGGACAGACAGGAAGTAGGGGAACAAAGTCGCCGGGAGCAAACTGAGGGCAGTCTGTAAACTCAGGTCGGGTATTCCGCAGGACTCGTTTAAACTTTTGCCTTCTCGTGCACATAAGAGACAATTAATCACCTATTCCTTTCACTTAAGATCTCTCCAACCTGTGCTCTATTGTCCGTGACGTCACACGGTGACGTGTCTGTCGGCTACGACCTGCGTACCTGACGGCCGTCTGGACACAAGCTTCCCAGGCGGTGCGAAGCGTTTCCTGCTGCTTGCAGCTCCGTGCGTGCGGGAGGAACCCCAGACCTGCTGCTTAAGGGGGTTCCCGTTGGAGCAGAGTGGAGCCAGAGACACGGAACTCTGATGAGAACTGACAAGTACCTTTTCTCTTTCCTGCTGCTCCGGGTTCTCAACGGTAAAATGCAAAAAAAAAAAAATTTTTTTTTTTTTTTTTTTAGAAGTAGGAAAAAATATATTTATTAGATGAAACAGAGGTCATTGCACAATCCAATCGAAAACAAATTCCGATGCCAAGACATTCCGAGATAAAAACCTTTTGATGCAAATGGTCTCTACAGAGAGCCTTGGTTTGATTCGGGGCTCCTGGACCCAGAAGACAAGGGAACTTTGGAGGAAATTTTATATCGTTTTTTAACAGATGATGTTTTAAGAGACAAACATTTCATCTGTGACAAACAACACCACTGTTTATGTTTTATAATGAAATTATGAAAATTAATTAATTCTGCTGCTTCTGTGTACAATTTTCTAACAGAGTTTTAGCTTGCTACGATAGTTTGCAAGTGAGATGTGCAGTTTTTTAAGGTGAAAACTGGCATTTGTGAAAGCCACAAGAGATGGAGATGACACATTTTAGAAAGCCATAGAGTAACGCATATTTGCATTGTCTAATAACCTAATATTATTGTTATTATTAATATTATTATTGTAATAAATATTATTTTAAGTGCTATTTTTGTTATATTTCAGAATAGAGTTTTAGTATAAATAAAGTTTGTTGGTAAATATTGTTATATTTAGTATGATATGAATTTCAATTATATTGTAAACAGTGTTTTGTTAATATTTTCTGTTATTGTAATAATTATTATTGTATTATCACCATCGCTTCCATTTAATGTTAATAGAAAAAATAAAAAAACAGAAGCACTTGCAAAGTATGTTTAAATTGAGTGCCAGGCGACCGCTGGTTCCGTGCAGTGTTGATAGCTGAGTGTCTGTCTGTCTGTAAATAATATTTTATTTCTTTCTACAGATCCACTTTTCAGCTAGTTAAATATTAATGTTATCCCCCTCCCCCCCCATCTGTGTGTTACCATGACCTTACATGTACTTGGCAATTTTATAAACTTCTGTAATAAACTGTAAAGATAAAAACACAATTTTGTTTGTGCTCTCTCAGAGGAGTGTATCCACGCAATCAAATGGCGTTGTTCATAGATTTTGTTAGCTTCTAAATGCCAGGATAGCCGTATGTTCCTGCTGTTGTCTGGCATAGTCATGGCATTTACACAACACCGTTCTACCCTTTTAATGGCACGACAGCACAGCAGCATTGTGTACTTGCCTTGTTGCAGTAAGGTAGCAGGGATGGGAGAATTTGTTATCAGGTAGTTGGTTCCAATCACTGTGTTTCATCACCTTCGATGTTACCTATCAACACAGCGCACTTGGATGAGATGCTGGGGAACATTGCTACCATATGTATCGAATGGAAACCACAAGTGCTTTGCTGTTGTTGCTCTTTGAGCCAGTTGTATATATAATTCAAGTTTGTTGCATGAGAGAAGCATAAAATCGATCAATCAGTCCTTTAGTGTAAGCTACAAAAGCCTTTTTTTGCTCGGGTTCAAAGAGTCAAAGTCATAATTGTTAGGCGCTGTAGGCCATGAGAAATGTCTCTTTTATTTCGTAAAAATGGAAGTTTGGAAACCGAGAGCGTGCACACATTGTAGGTCAGGAAAATTGGAAAGACTTACAACTTTCTTTCTTTTTTTTTTGTGAATTGTTTTGTTGGGTCCAGATTCAGGCTTTTTTTTTTATGGATCTTTTGAAGTGAAGAAAAGACAGAACAGACACAGAAAACAAAGAAACAAATAAACAAGTTTCAATGAAACTCAGATGCTTTCTCCAGCGGCCCCGCGCCAAAGCTGGACTACATTTCACATGAGCATGACCACTCACGATGATGTCATAAATACCAGACACCCAGCATATCCTGACCCTGTTATTAACACTCCTGACATTAGCACTTTTATGTGACTGTGGAAATTGCACAAATAAAGCATCCAATCTCTAAACCTCCATTGAGCAATCTATCTGGCATTTTAAGATAAAATTAAATGTGTGACTGTAATATCTACGTAATTACACTGTAACAACATATGTTACATTACATTGCATTACATGGCATTTAGCAGACGCTCTTATCCAGAGCGACGTACCACAAAGTGCAAATCAAACACAAGAACAAGTGCAAAGAGGACCTGAGAGGACAGTATAGTTCCGAGTCCTAGTGTAAACATACAGAAAATCAGAACCCTTGAAGAGTACAATCAACTTTCAAACTAGCATACCACAGTTGGCAGCTAGAATACAACAATACAACAGCCAATATAAACAACAATACCTATACAAGTAACAATATCTATACATAAGTGCCATTACAGTCTAAGGCTAATCATGGTGGTGAGTTGGGGGGGGAAAGGTGTAGCTTGAAGGAGGTCAGAGACTCTGCCGTTCTGACATCCACCGGGAGGTCATTCCACCACCGTGGGACCAGGACAGACAGCAGTCGTGAGCGTGAAGTGCAGGTGTGGTGAGGGGGAGGCGCCAGATGGAGGGGTCTTGCTGGTGTATAGGTCTTGATAAGGGATTGAATATACACAGGGGCTGATCCTTTAACTGCCTGGTATGCGAGCACCAAAGTTTTAAATTTGATGCAAGCCATAACAGGCAGCCAGTGGAGGTTGCTGAGCAGGGGGGTGACATGCGAATGTCTGGGAACATTGAATACCAGACGGGCTGCAGCATTCTGGATCAGTTGTAGCACTGGCATAAACAATTTCAGCATACTTCACATGTTGTCACATAGCGCATATGGAAAGCTTGTCTGTTTACACCTTCGTATCAATCATATGTTTGAGTGCACGTATGAAGAGGGAATTGAACAGCTCGCCTAAGTAAACATGTGGAAACTGTAGGGCTCGTAATTTCTAAATTAGAATGTCCCACTTAAAGTGTTACATAACATCTGGGTCATCACATTAGTATCTGTGTGCAGATGATGCTCATTTGGGTTTTAATCATTTTACTAATCTTGTAGTAACGCACAATCAAATGATATTTTCTGAGGGAAACGAAACTGCATCAGCTAGCCGGCTGGTTGACAAGAGCTCACAGACATGCACTTTTCAGAGGTTCTAGTTAGCTAGCGGTTATGTGTTTTATTAATTATTTTCCACTAGAGGGAAGCAAAAATGGATATACAAGTTTATTTTGTACGAAACGTGAATTATCAGTGACAATGATAATGATGGAGTGTGATGAGAAACAATGAATGAACGTAGGGCAGGGGTGAGCAACTCCATTGCTACGGGGCCAATGGGTATGCGTGTTCATGTTGTCACCAGCCACACTGGCCAAATGAGCTAAGTAGCTGAACTTATGTGTGCTGATTTAACCATAGATTAGATGTAAATAATGTGTTTCATGTTGGGACTCAGGAACAGGTCTTCAGCTGTCACTCATGAACCTACGAAGAAATGTAGCTAACATATCAGTTAGGGAAAACAAAATGAAATAATTGAATAATTAAGAGCAGAAGTTGACAAGACATCCAGAAACAGACATGGACATCCATGCCCAGCCCTGGCATAGGGACGCTTTGTGTCCTTCAGGGCCAGGGCTCACAGCCTGCAGTGATGTGACAGAACACAATAACATCGGTAGAACAACCAACCAATTCTGCCTCATGGTCTTTGTCTGTATCTGATTGTACCTGCAGAGAACATGAAGTATTAATTTAAAATATGTATCAATTATTATTACTCAATTTTTATGAATAAGTTATTATTAATTAATGCTTATTTATTGAAACAGCATGAAAGATGAGCAGTAAACACACAACACAAGGACAGAGATACTGCAGACAGAAGACTACACTGCACTGACCCTGATAATATTCATATCCGGTACATATTTGCTATATTTAGGGTGGCCTGTAGCGTAGTGGTAAATGACTGGGACCCGCAAGGTCGATGGCTCTAATCCCGGTGTAGCCACAATAAGATCCGCACAGCCATTGGACCCTTGAGCAAGGCCCTTAACCCTGCATTGCTCCAGGGGAGGACTGTCTCCTGCTTAGTCTAATCAACTGTAAGTCGCTCTGGGAAAGAGTGTCTGCCAAATGCCTGTGATGTAATGTAATGTAATGTAATGTAATGTAGTGTAGTGTAATGTAATGTAATGTAGTGTAGTGTAGTGTAGTGTAGTGTAGTGTAATGTAATGTAATATTTGCGCCCAAAAAGGCTGCAACAAAGCTTGTAAAAAGAGGTCTGCACCTGGGTTCACTGATGTGAAAGGTAAACCGTTATTCTGTTCATCCCAGGTAGAGCTGCCCCGTACAGACAGCGCTGTGGAGACCTCCACCTCCACCACTATGCATGCTCCCCTCCGCACACAGGACTGCATCCCAGAGATTTGTTCTGGGGGGAGTGTAGGGGGGTTTGTATTTGTATTTGGTGATTATGGGATTCACACATCTGCAGGGTTGCTTGTCCAACAAGGACCCAAAGCCCCCCTGTCCTCCCCTCCCCCACACAGACCCGGCACGGCCGGGAAGGTGTGGGGCGGGGGAAGGAGGGAGGAGGTCACTTCATGAAATTAAAATCAGGCCCCTCATTTCTGGCTCTGCGGTGAGGGCGGATTAGGGAACACGCTCCTTCCAGATCTGATGCCTGGGATCATGTCCTGAGCTCCCCTCCCTGGGATTACAGGCCACCGCAGGGGAGCGTGAGGAGAATCTACAAAATCTCTGCCTCTGAGATGGGCCCGTTTTGTTCCAGAATGTTCCAATCCTCCTGCCGCTTGCCTATCTGCTTATCTTCTGCTCGAGGATTACAAAATAAGCCAGATACAATGTACAAATATTAATCATGTTTAATGGCTGTGCGTATTCAGGTTGCCAGCGACCAACATTCCCTTGCCGGGGACACAGCATGCGTTTTGCTCACAAGATCGGTTTTCAGTGCGTGCCACAGTGATTCGCACATGGCAGGTTGTATTCGCAGCACACGGGGGAACGCAGAACTATTTCTTGGCAGAAATACGGGGTGTCCCGGTTAATGTGGAACTGTCGACAAACCCGAGTGCATATTAATCGAGTGACGGTTGATGTGGGTATGACATCAGTGCGTTGCGTCTCTCCGTAGCGTCGCTCTATAGCTGTAGTTTGTTTATCTCACCCGTCACCCAGGGTGCGCTCGCTCTCCGTCTGGTCCGCAGTGGAGATCTAAACCAGACAACGGGCACGTGACCCGCAGCTTCCCTCGCCTGGAAGCTCCGCCCCCCTGGAGAAAACGTTGCAAAATAATGAACCCTTTTGGGTGGAAGGTCACAAATATGTGATCAGAATGTTCTTAACTGAGTGTTCTAATGTTGCTGTAGCGATCACTCCTGGTGAAGAGAAAGGCATGAACTTTCTATAACGCCGAATTTTGATGAAAAAAAGAAAAATCAAAAAAGAATTTATTCTTCGAAAAGGTCGAAGTCACGGATCTCACCGGATCCGTTCCCCGAGTCCTCACCTGACGCTGCGCAGGCCCTCAGTCTCCGCGGGTGTGTTGTCTTATTTCATTGACAAGCCATTTGTCATCATAAAGCATCCCTTCAAAAGGGAGGAACGAGGCGCTCTCTGCGGCTGTTATTGGCACAGGGAATCAGAGAAGGATTCCCGTCGTTCGCAGGTGCCCGGACTCGCCGCGGGTAATGAAAGAGTCCTGTGTGTCAGGCAGCGCAGCGCCGGCTTGTGAGAGATGTTTCATTCTCATTCGGCCTCCGCCTTCATCAAGCCCCTTCTTGTTAAGGCTGACAACACAGCCGTAACGCTGCACTCCCCTGTCTGGGTTTAGCGCTGGCCTGCGGAGGATCTCAACCCCAAGGGATCTCAAAGCCAGGGGATCTCAAGCGCGGTCACCATCCAGGTTAGGCCTTGGAAACAATGCATGTGAATTCTTCAGCCAATCAATGACTTAAGTAAAGCGCTAAATGTCAGTAATTAGGTGTCCACTGATTTTTGATCAGTTAAAAAAGATCTAATGCCTTTCTATGGGAATGATTTGCCATACTGAACATTACAGAAAAGCAAAGTATTGGTTGCTCTGATTAAAGTGATTAAATTCCGGAGATGTGAACGTGGGGCATTTATTCTCCCAGACAAAGACTCGCCTCACCCAACAAAGAACCCTTTAACTAGACAGGGTTCTTCTATGGAATCACAGGGTTCCTTTTGGAACCATTTTTTTTTTTCCGAGAGGGTACACTTCAGAGGGGGAGATTATGGCTGAAACAGAGCGCACACAGTCTCGCGTCCTCAGGAGTTAAAAAACGAGCCACGGGCGGCACGGCAGTGCCGTGGTGTTAGCGCAGTCCGTCTGCGAGAGAGGGCGCAGAGAGAGGGTGCAGAGAGAGGGTGCAGATATCGTGGAGGAGGACGCTTTAGGGTCAGGATCAGGGGATTACGGCTGCGGCCCCCGTGTTTGTTTTGAGAAGTCGAGCGCGGGGAGGGAGCGGAGCTGTAAGCAGGCCGTCTGGCCTGCGGGCACGGTCTGCGCCGTGCCGGGGTTACAGAGGGGAAGATTATCTCCCCCGTTTGGTCGACAGCCAGAAACGAGCCGGGGGTTTATGATTGAATTAGCTTCAGTGTTTGTCCTTTTTTTTTTCCTCCTCGCCCTTTCCGAACGCAGAGGGGAGTGTCCCGCCTCCTCCTGCAGGTCACGGCGCATCGCCCCGGGCCGGGTGCCGGAGAAGACGCAGGGATCGCGGTTTGCGGAAAAAAGCGAGCGCATTCCAGTAAACGGCAGCCAGGCGACTTGCCCGAACCTGAGCGAAATGCTGTCATGTTATTTGTCTCAGGTGAGGATTTTCTCAGGTAAACTTACGTCTTCTAAAGGTAGACAGGTGCCAGAACTGGGTCAGAGGCTTCGACGCAATTTCAGGAAAACGAGAGCTATCGCCCAGCTAATACCCTGGTTTAATGCGTCTTAAACTTAAACCTGCTCCAGAGGAACTGAGGGTAAGCCTGGCTTCATGTGTACGGCCTGGACCCTGATAATGTGTGGCAATCATCCACACGCATCTGGCTTGTCTCCATAAGGAAACTCTTTTCAGGTCTTCATGGAACGGTGTCAACGCTCCCACATCGAGGCCCAATAAGGAAAAATTGATCCAGATTTGGGTTCCTTTATCAAGACAGAGGACCCTTTTGCAAGCCTCTCTTCCGAGTGTACACATTCTATGGAGCTTGATAGGTCGTTTTTCCATCGTGTTGTTATTTCATTTTCATACTGAAGTTTGATATTTCCTCTCCATTTTATCAGCACTCGGTCCAAAATTCATTGCTAGTGGAGGATTTCAGGGCTATTTAGGTCAGCTGTTGATCAGTGTCTGTGGCGTAGTGGTTAAGGTACATGACTGGGACACGCGAGGTTGGTGGTTCGATCCCCGGTGTAGCCACAATACCATCCGTTGGGCCCTTGACCAAGGCCCATAACCCTGCATTGCTCCAGGGGAGGACTGTCTCCTGCTTAGTCCAAACAACTGTATGTCGCTCTGGATAAGAGTGTCTGCTGAATGCCATTAATGTAATTAATGTAATGTGATGTCTCGGAGACTGGCTGTCAATCATTGAGAGTAGCTTTTCAGCCTTGTTCTCTTTCCAATCTCTAACAACACTCCTCACGTCTGCAGCCTCTTGTAGCTAGAGAGTACCTCTCATCTTGCCTCTCATTTGAGCTTTGGCTACAAAACAACCATAGTCAGTGTACTTTTAGCAATAATCCTGAGTGCTGGAATTCATGCATGTCTCCTCTTTGGTAGCAAGGAGACATTGGTTTCAGATGGCTGTACCGAGCTCATGTTTTTTTGGGTGCAGAAAACATGCGGTGACCGAGTTCAGAAACCCTTAATTGCCGTGCTATTTATACATACAATTTTACAAAATGTTCGGCGGTCGCTTTCCACGAACGCCCTGCGTTTGTCACGTTGTGTGAGGCTCCGCGGTGTGCCAGCGCCGACCACAGCAGTTTCTCTCACATTTCTCTCTCGAACGTACAGCTCGGCAAATTCTTTCCCTCCTTTGGCATCGCTTTGACCCCGTACGCAGTAATCTCTGATGTCGCTCGAATCAATCTAACAAGTGGAGGGGAGCAAGCAGGGTTTAGAGAAACGAAGAGGGAGACGTGGGGCGGGTGATTGGAGAAGGGCTCCTGAACTGTGGCTGAACCCCTGTGGTGTCTCTCCACATAGCAGGTGCAGAGACTGCGCGGAGTTCTGGGATAGCGCACGCAACCCCTCACCTTGACAGCTGAGCTCACAGGTAGAGAGGCTAGGGTGCCGTATGACACACGCACACTCACACCCACACACACACACACACCCACACACACACGCACACACACACACCCCTCACCATGACAGCTGAGCTTACAGGTAAAAAGGCTAGAGTACTATACAGGATCCTCTCTCTCTCACACACACACACACACACACACACACATCAAATAATCCTCCTGTTCCCACCTGTGTATCTCCTCTCAGGGTGCATGGCAGGAGCACCATCAGATCCCTGTTCAGAGTGAGAGATCAGGCTGTAAAAAACTCATCAAACTGTCGGGTTTCTTTCAGCAGACATATCGTCACTCTGCTGATGAAACGTGAGTCATTACCTGCCTGTCTGTGCCATGACTTTACAGTCAGCGGCCGATGATATAACCACACTGTTTGTTCCACAGCAGGTCATATACACTCAGAAAAAGGGGTTTCTTGTCTCCAAAGAGGAACCCTTTTTAGTTCTTTATGGAACCCACTATCATAGGTGTGAAGGGTGATAGTGAAAGCTCCCATACCCATCAAAGAATGCTTTAACTAGACAGGGTACTTCAGTGGAATCACAGGGTTCCTTTTATAACTGAGAATGCTTCGGCATAGTCATAACCCAGACCTGGATAAAATGTGTATTTGAAAGACTTTTGCCTCTTTGCTGGAAAATATAACCATAACCATAAAAAAAAGCATACATTTAGTTATATACAATTTAAAAAATTTTTAAATGGCCAGTAATCTGATGCAATTTCACTGATGCATATTTAAAATAGATATACAGTATGTTTGGTTCAGGTCTGCTGTAACTGTAACAGTCTATAACTAGGGCCGAGAGATATATATACAGAACTCTGCAGAACTAGCCTGAGAATTCAGTTAAACAGAGTTTATGGGTCTATTTGAATCCTCTGTGAATCCACTGTTGTATCCTTGAGCATAACATTTAGAAATCATCTGGCCAGTTGTATATGAACTTAAAGTAACTTAAGATGCCATATGATACCATATAATGATATGATCCTCGTGAAGACAAATAAATATATAAATAAAGAATGAATGAATCAATCAATCAATGAATCAATCAAATGATCAATCAATAAATCAATCAGACCCAAAATTTGTCTGCCTGTTGTAGCAGTGTAATGTAATTAGCGACTGGCTAGTAGCTCCTTTTGAGAGTTATTTTAGTTTTTGGCTCATTTCTGGATTTTTTTCTTCGATTCCTTCCACTGGGCTGATTGGAGGTGATGTGACTCACCTGCAGCTCAGACCCTGGGAGCTGGCTCTTAATTGGTCATTGAGAGCAGCCTGGTGCATTCCCCTCTTGGCCAATCAGGGAGTGACCACGCCCTTCCTTTTGGGTTTATAAGAGGCAGTAACGGCTACACCTGGTTGGTTTTCTGATCCTACCTTCTTGCTTGAGACCTCATGACAGAAAAACCCATATGAGCTATGGATTCTGCTGCTTTAGGGAAACTTTTGAGAATTCTTTGTTTTTGTATTACATTAATGGCATTTGGCAGACACGCTTATCCAGAGCAACATACAGTTGATTAGACTAAGCAGGAGACAATCCTCCCCTGGAGCAATGCAGGGTTAAGAGCCTTGTTCAAGGGCCCAACGGCTGTGCAGATCTTATTGTGGCTACACCGGGGATCGAACCATCGACCTTGTGTGTCCCAGTCATTTACCTTAACCACTACGCTACAGGCCGCCCTGTTTGCTCTAGTTTCTGTCAATTTTGAGGCATTTGTCACATCACATTACCTACATCAGGGCTTTAGGGTCTATCGTTGGCTAGCCCAAATTATATCACCTTGGCCGAAAGGCAGGGATGCACCCTGGACAGGTTGCCAGTCCATCGCAGGGCACACACACCATTCACTCACACACTCATACCCACGGGCAATTTAGACTCTCCAATCAGCCTAACCTGCATGTCTTTGGACTGTGGGAGGAAACCCACGCAAACACGGGGAGAACATGCAAACTCCACACAAAGAGGCCCCGGCCGACCGGGATTTGAACCCAGGACCTCCTTGCTGTGACCCACTGCCCCATCCGTGCCGCCCTCTATTGGAATAACTTCTATGTGAGAATCTGTCTCTGTGAATGGGGAATTAATGGCAGTGGGTAGGAATCGGTCCGTCAGTGGAAAGATCACAATGAGACGGGCGATGTTTACAGCGAGAGACCGCTCCGTCTTTTCTTTTGTTGTTGAGAAATTCAGCGACTGATCGGATTTGTTCCTGACATGACTCCCCTCTGCTGCCACTGCTGTGGTTTCACGGCGAAGCTGAATAAATAAACAACATGAAACAAAGGAACGTTCCAGGCTCGAGTTCACCGATAAAACCCTGATGTGTGATAAGGGCAGCTTTTTCAGGTGCAGGTTATGTTTGACTTCCACCCACAACAACAATAATAGTAAAAGCTTGTGAAAAAAAAAAAGAAAAAGGAAAAACGTGAGTCAAATTGTATGTTCATTCTGCGAGCTAAAATTTGTCTCAAACAATGATATTGTTCTTTACAGGGATATTACTTATTATTCTTTAGATGTGTACAGTCTAATTATGAGCAACGAGATTAATTTGTCCTTTGACTGAATCATTTTAGAAAAATAATTTCCGTGCTTTGGGAACCTCTCTCGCTCTCGCTCTCTCTCTCACGTCCTCTCTCTCATTCCTGCCCTCAGTTTCACCCTCTTCTGCAGTCAGGGAGAGGGTAGGGGCAAGGTGTCAGCGTCATGCTAAGCTTGTCATCAGATTTGTTTTTTTTCCATCTCTGCTTATTTTGGTTCTGCCCTGAATGAAGCCGCTTCCTGTTTTGGAAGACAGGGACAACAAGCAAATAAGGAGGAGTCAGGGGCACACCTGCAGCTCAGGTAGGGGGTGGCAGAGAAGTGGAACGGACTAGTGGGCGGAAATGCAGGAGGTAAGGGGGGGAGGCATCACAGAATGTATTAATTTTTTTATGACTGTGTCACATCTCCTGCAGTTTTACCCACACGCTTCAGTGTAGAAAAAACAAAGTTCATCATGAGATCCTCCGCATTAACCTGCCTGTTTATTTGTTCATTTTTGGGTAGCACTGCCGCCTCTCAGCAAGGAGGTCCTGGGTTTGAATCCCCGTCGGCCGGGGCCTCTCTGTGTGGAGTTTGCATGTTCTCCCTGCGTGGGTTTCCTCCGGGTACTCCGGTTTCCTCCCACAGTCCAAAGACATGCAGGCTAGGCTGATTGGAGAGTCTAAATTGCCCGTAGGTATGAGTGTGTGAGTGAATGGTGTGTGTGCCCTGCGATGGACTGGCGACCTGTCCAGGGTGTATTCCTGCCTTTCACCCAATGTATGCTGGGGTAGGCTCCAGCCCCCCTGCGACCCTGTTCAGGATAAGCAGGTTAAGATAATGGATGGATGGATGGATGGACGTTAAAATGGCATTTTCTGTAAAAAGGTGTGCTAACGGCACTTACACACCCCAGCGTTAGCAGAGCTGGGTCGTGTTGAGCGGTGGATGAGTGGTCAGGAACCTCTATTTACGTGCTGGGAATCATCAAAGACGGGCGGCTTGGGCTTGGATATTTTCTCTGGCCATGGAGCCAAAATGGCTTCCAGCTGGCAGAGGGAAGGTTATAAGCATGTCTCCATGCTGTCCGTCCTCAGTGTTGCAGTCTGGGATTGGGTGGAGGTGTGGGGGGGGGGGCACTAGCCTTCTGTAGTGCAGATTTATGAGCTAAGATCTGGAAGCTCTATGATTGTTTAATGAACAACCCCCCGTGGCCTCACTTTCATGATGTCTGTGCTTGTTCTACTAGTTCTGACGAAATCCTTCGTCTCTCTCTCTCTCTCTCTCTATCCCCCTCTCTCTCTCTCCCCCTCTCTCCCTCTCCCTCCCTCTCCCTCTCCCTCCCTCTCTCTCTCTCTCTCCCCCTCTCTCCCCCCACTCTCTCTCTCCCCCTCTCTCTCCCCTCTCTCTCTCCCCTTCTCTCTCTCTCTATCTCTCTCTATCTCTCTCCCTCTCTCTCTCTCCCTCTATCTCTCTCCCTCCCTCTCTCTCTCTCCCTCTATCTCTCTCCCTCTCTCTCTCCCTCTATCTCTCTCTTTCTCTCTCTCCCTCTCTCTCCCCCTCTCTTTCTCTCCCTCTCTCTCTCTCTCCCTCTCTCTCTCTCTCTTGAAAAGTCATTGACAGCTGTTGTAACAGCCGCCCTTGCTCCTTTTACACATTCAGGTTTTGAGCTTAAATGTTTTGATGCCAGATATTAAGGTGTGATTAAGGAAAATCAGTCAATATCGGCGAATATCGGATTCCACTTCTACCTGAAACTGGAAAGCTGAGCAACTGAGCTACTCGAGCAAGACTAATCACGTTGTCGAGAGGTGAATCGACACACTTGGGGCTTGGAAATGGGCCATTGATCTGAATCCATTCTGATCAATGACTGTGGCCACGGTCTCATATGATACTCACTAATTGGGGGCTTTCAGCAGTGACCCGTGTATCGTGTGTATGATCCATGAGAGGAAGCTGACCCTCGCGGTCGCGTAGGAGCCGGTGTTCTCGTGTTGCAGACGCGGGACTGGAGACGTAGGGGCCCTTGACCTGAGTGATGCCGCTGCGTTCGAGGCGATGTGGGAGTCGGCGCTCAGGAGCGCCGTGGCTGTGGAATTGGGGGCGCCGAATCGGTACCCTCTCCATGTACCGCGGACGGAATCGCGTCCCATGTGACTCTCAGCACCGAGAGAATAAGCTTCCTCGGGGGGGGGGGGGGGGGGGCAGAAACAACTTGTACGAAAGTCCGAATCTGACGTTTTTACACGTCCCTCCCCGCTTCTCCCGACATGTTTTGCTTTTGCGCCGGGCTTTTGCCCGTGGCTTTTAAAATGGCTGCCAGTGCCATGGTGCGCATATCCATTTCACCCGCTTGGCTTGTGCCGATGTCCATCTGTCCCTCCGCATATCTGTCCTCCCGATCAATCACATCAAGCATGTGCAGTTGCCCTCCAGTTCTTATCATTTCTCAGGCAGAACAATGGCCTCCATTCTGCGGTCCCCCCCCGCCCCCCCCCCCCCCCCCCTACACCCCCGTCTCTGACCGCGGTACTCAGGAGCCTGCCCCAGAGCAGATATATTTGGAAGCGGAGATAATTCTAGGTTGGTCAGACTCGTTCATTGTTCTCGGAGGAGAACGCTTTGTGTTTGCAGCCATGTCGCTGGGCCGTGGGGCCTTGAAGCCAAACACACTTCACCCCGCCAGAAGTTCTAATACCCCCCCCCCCCCCCTTTTCCCCCCCTCACTATTTCCAATTCCAATTTTCCACAATAGAAGCACAAAGGTTTCATTCAAGAAAAAATAACCCTTCAGCCAATTGCATTTTTTTTTTTTACCCCCAATATTCAGCATACTGTAATTATATTACTGTTATGTACGTGTCTGGTATTTTAGCAAAATTATTTGTTTTACTTGAATCAAAGAACATACTCGTGCAAGGTTGTCTGTCTTTAATACACACACACACACACACACCCACACACACACCCACACACACACACACACACACACACACACACACACACACACACACACAGTACATACAGGCAAGTTAAACCTACCCCATCAGCAATTTGATGGGGGTGACATTTTTGAGTCGACTAGGCTATGATGTGTGTATACAGTTTACAAGGAACTCAGTTATTTTAAATTTGCAAACTCATTCAAAAGGAAGGTTTGTGGGTTTTAAATTATAGCCTCGGAATTCTTTGTATGTTCCTACAACTGTCACATTTCAGTGCAGAAATTCTTCGAGGCATAATTTTGAAAAACAGCACACTAACGCCGGGCTATCGACGCTGCCGAACTGAAGCGCACACTCACTTGACCTAAGCTCATCCTAAGTCACATGTTCCGCTGGTCTTTGCCCATATTTGGACATCTCTCTATAATGGGAACTGCAATTTAAAGTTTCTAATTTTCACTGGAAAAAGTTTTCTAATTCTTTCATGGTTTTCCCCTGAAGCTTGTGAAAGATGTTGCGTGATACCACAAGGGAGAACTTGCTATGACAGTGACGTGTTAAAGTTCTCAGCGTACGCTTTCCCATGTGAACAGTTGTACATGCCTCAGTCTTGCTTGGCCTCTCGCATCACAATAAAGAAAGAGCTTATTAAAAATAACTTTAAAATGAGCGGCCTGTAGCGTAGTAGTAGATGACTAGGACCCGGTGTAGCCACAATGAGATCCGCACAGCCGTCGGGCCCTTGAGCAAGGACCTTAACCCTGCATTGCTCCAGGGGGAGCCTGCTGACACTCCTTTTTTCCTTTCGCTTACCGTTCGTCAGAAGCGTTTAGAGGGATTGAGACCCTTCCTTCTCTGGGCAATGCTGGGCTCCACTGTTCACTACCCGTTGAGACTCCCTGAGATTATCCCGGTCACTGCTCCTCGGGACCAAAAGAAAGTATTAGAGGAGATCAAAGAGTACTGTACATCATGGGAATATCTATACCCTGCTTAGAGTCGACAGGGTTTGGCTGTCTAAACCTCGGTAAGTGTTAACCAGGGCCTTGTTTTCAGTATGAATGAAAACAGACCTTAAATCAGAGCCTGAAGAATAAATTATATTGCAGCTATCTATCTATTCGAAATACAGGGTCATATTCTAACATGTCCTGTCCAGATGGTTTATAGTAACTCACCCCGTGAACTTTGCTTTTGCAAATGCCAGTAAGCCTCTCTGGTGCTGGGAAGATAATTTTAATTAGTCTTCCTTTTGTCTCCAATTGGGGGAAAATGTGAAGTTCACCTATTCCTGGAATTCTCGGGAGATCAATTTTCAACTATTTACTATTTGCGCAATTTGAGAGTTATTTTCCGATGACTAAAACTGAAAAGGCTCACAGTGTTTACTATTTCGACCATCGGGTCCGGTCTGTCAGACCCTCTCTCCACTGTTGACGAGAGAGTCCATGTTCTGAAGGCCCTGCGGTCTTCCAATAACACACCAACAACGCGAGGAGCCTTGGCGTGCCTTGGCGTGTGCATCTTTACAAGCCGTCGGGAGGCAAGTTTTCAATTTTGTGTAATTGCTACAAGCTGACGCAGGGTTTTAAAATTTTAACTGAGGAGCCGGAGGAGAGTGCTGACAGGATTTTAAGATCTGGGTCCACGGTTGGTCATGGGACCGCGACTGGTTCTGAGCTGGCCTCTGATTTCGCTGGCATTAGTTACATCGTACACCAAAGAGGAAATATCACCAGCAGGGCTACCATCAGCTTAACCGTCATTACTGTAAGTCATGGCCTTTCCCTTTCTCTCTCAAACTCTACAGTATTATCAGCGCGCTGTACGTGGTAGGCCCAGGGCCCCGAGCCCTGCTGCTGTTAACATTGTTCTGGCGTTCGCTTAATGGATTGGGTGAACTCGGTGATAATAGCACAGACGTTTTGAACCCTTTGATTGACAGTGAAAGGAGATGGAGAGACGGAGAGAGGTAGGTAGGGAGGGAGGGAGGGAGAGAGGTAGGGAGGTAGGTAGGGAGGGAGAGAGGTAGGGAGAGAGGTAGGGAGGTAGGTAGGGAGGGAGGGAGGGAGGGAGGGAGAGAGGTAGGTAGGGAGGGAGGGAGGGAGAGAGGTAGGGAGGTAGGGAGGTAGGGAGGTAGGGAGGGAGGGAGGGAGGGAGGGAGAGAGGTAGGGAGGTAGGTAGGGAGGGAGGAAGGGAGGGAGGAAGGGAGGGAGAGAGGTAGGGAGGTAGGTAGGGAGGGAGGGAGGGAGAGAGGGAGGGAGGGAGGGAGAGAAATAGTGATTGAAACTGAGCTAAACTGAAAGCTGATGCATGGTAAAATGTCCACTGTTAATTCAACTCTAACAGAGTGTGTATGAATCCACTCTGGCCATAACTTACTGACAAATTGTTTCCTGATGAACTGTTGATTTAGCACTGAACATGTTACTCTTCAGTAGCAGTAGTGAATACTGATGAATAGTATTTAGGTTTCTGAATATTACCTCGAATAATGATGTCAAAATGGGAGTGTGACACCTGCATAACTTACTGTAGTTTCACATCCCAAACCCGCTATGTTCACCCGATCTTTCCGTTATTGCGTCTTCAGAAGGAGGGCTTCCATATTTTCACTTATCAGTAACAAAATAGTTCGAGAGATATTCTATGCTCTCGAGCTGCTAGCGGCGCTAACCCTGTGACTAATAGGATGGATGGGTGTGTCTTGCACTTGCACTGCGATATGATCAAATTAGCAGAGCGTGTGGAGAATGTACAGCTCGGTGAGAGCAAGTTCCAGTCTTGCGCTGCCCTTGACTTGCTGCTGAAGCCCATCGTGGTGTCAAAGGGTGAGAGCGCTGAATCCACTTGGAGCAGAAGGACCACCTACTAACCCCGGTCACTCCCAGCCAAGAATGCACCACGCGGGAATGCCTACATGCGCGATAACATCTTTTCTTTATCATATAACATGTTGAGTGCTGTGAACAAACTGTTCACTCCCACAACGGAGAATTTCTCCATTCGCGTTTGATGTTTACACAGTTCAAGTCTTCGTGTGTTCATTTAACTCTCCCAGAGTTTATATAGAGTCCAAGAAGGATCGAATGAGCTACACTCAGATTTAATGCTGAACATTTTGCTGCATAGGCACCGGTTGTTTGCCTTCGGTTAAAATGAAAGCAAAGAACAACATTTCAGAGCTCATGAGCGAATTTTACATGGGATGGTTTCTTTTATTTCCAAAGCACATTGTTCCAATTCAGCACAATTTCAGAAGATTATTTCTGAAAAAAAATTGGTGTTGCACAGCGGAGGATACCATATGTATAAAATATGAGTCACCATACTCATGCGTAGTCTCTCCTCACAAAGCGAATTGAAAACGAAATACTCTTTTTACCTTCAGTGGATCAGTGGGGGCGGCACGGATGGTGCAGTGGGTAGCACTGCCGCCTCACAGCAAGGAGGTCCTGGGTTCGAATCCCCGTCGGCCGGGACCTCTCTGTGCGGAGTTCGCACTCCCCGTGTCTGCGTGGGTTTCCTCCGGGTACTCCGGTTTCCTCCCACAGTCCAAAGACATGCAGGTTAGGCTGATTGGAGAGTCTAAATTGCCCGTAGGTATGAGTGTGTGAGTGAATGGTGTGTGTGCCCTGAGATAGACTGGCGACCTGTCCAGGGTGTATTCCTGCCTTTCGCCCAATGTATGCTGGGATAGGCTCCAGCCCCCCTGCGACCCTGATCAGGATAAGCGGGTTCAGATAATGGATGGGATGGATGGATGGATCAGTGGGTCCCAACCTTGTTCCTGGAGATCGTTCGCCATTTCAGCCCTCCTCCGATTCTAGTAATGAGCAGCTCAACAGGATCTCAAGCTTTTAATTGAGGTATGCTTTGTTTGGATTGGAGTGAAAACCAATAGGATTGTAGATCTCCAGGAACAGGATTGGGAACCACTGCCTTAAATGCTAACCCAATACTGTGGTAAAATGGCCTTTATTTGCTAAACTCAGACTATAAAATTATAAGTGGTATGTAGAGTCGATTATACTATTAAATGTATGGCTTTGATCTTTCTAATATTCCTCTTATCCCTGCACAAAATGTTTTCTTTCACAAAATATTTCGAGATATTTTCTACCAAATAGTGTACAAGTATTTTCTGACTTGTACAATTATGCGCTGCAATTCTTATTTACTGTTTCGTAGACGATAATTAAATACAGACCTGCGTCATGTAATTACTCTTGTTGTTATGGCGATGTCTTACTGCGATGTACTGTTGTTATTGCGGACCATGTCTGTTATGAACACTGTCACTGTAATGTTACTGGTCATTTATCTGGCGTGAATATAAATTTCGGCAAAAACGGACGGATGAAGGTGTCTGAAGCCCCACACTGTGGAGTGGCTGGCGTGTGTGGAGCTCTCCCTGTCTCTCCCCCGTGTGCAGGGCCCTGTGGCCCCGTCTCTCCCCCGTGTGCAGGGCCCTGTTCCCCGTCTCTCCCCCGTGTGCAGGGCCCTGTTCCCCGTCTCTCCCCCGTGTGCAGGGCTCTGTTCCCCGTCTCTCCCCCGTGTGCAGGGCTCTGTTCCCCGTCTCTCCCCCGTGTGCAGGGCCCTGTGGCCCCGTCTCTCCCCCGTGTGCAGGGCCCTGTGGCCCCGTCTCTCCCCCGTGTGCAGGGCCCTGTGGCCCCGTCTCTCCCCCGTGTGCAGGGCCCCGTCTCTCCCCCGTGTGCAGGGCTCTGTTCCCCGTCTCTCCCCCGTGTGCAGGGCCCTGTTCCCCGTCTCTCCCCCGTGTGCAGGGCCCTGTTCCCCGTCTCTCCCCCGTGTGCAGGGCTCTGTTCCCCGTCTCTCCCCCGTGTGCAGGGCTCTGTTCCCCGTCTCTCCCCCGTGTGCAGGGCCCTGTTCCCCGTCTCTCCCCCGTGTGCAGGGCCCCGTCTCTCCCCCGTGTGCAGGGCCCTGTTCCCCGTCTCTCCCCCGTGTGCAGGGCCCTGTTCCCCGTCTCTCCCCCGTGTGCAGGGCCCTGTTCCCCGTCTCTCCCCCGTGTGCAGGGCTCTGTTCCCCGTCTCTCCCCCGTGTGCAGGGCCCTGTTCCCCGTCTCTCCCCCGTGTGCAGGGCCCCGTCTCTCCCCCGTGTGCAGGGCCCTGTTCCCCGTCTCTCCCCCGTGTGCAGGGCCCTGTTCCCCGTCTCTCCCCCGTGTGCAGGGCCCCGTCTCTCCCCCGTGTGCAGGGCTCTGTTCCCCGTCTCTCCCCCGTGTGCAGGGCTCTGTTCCCCGTCTCTCCCCCGTGTGCAGGGCCCTGTGGCCCCGTCTCTCCCCCGTGTGCAGGGCCCTGTGTCCCCGTCTCTCCGCCGCGCGCGCGGTGTTTGGCGAAGCCGTCTCCTGCCAGTGTCTTCGCACATTTTTCTGATTTGGCGACGTTATTGGCAGCGGCCGCGGTCCTGTAAACTCTGCCTGAACCCAGCAGTATGGAGTTTCATACGAGCAGCGTCATTTCCAATTAAACTTCTGTTCTCCCCTGCTGTTTCTCCTCCTTCTCTGTTGCTCTCTCTCTCTCTCTCTCTCTCTCTCTCATCTTCGTTCCTTCTCTAATAGTCTCTTTTTAACTCTCTCTTTTTTTTTGTCTGCGGTTTCAGCCGTAACCCCAATAAATGGACCCGCAATCAGGATTGTTAGGAGTAATCCTTCATAATTTTGGATATGTGTAAATAATAAACATAGCTTCATCTTTTCATCATCGGAGCGCCGGAGCGCCAGAATGGTTTAGCTCATGTTCTTCAGTGAATACCACACATTTTGACCTGTGGGTATACCTTTGATCATCTCTGATGAGGGGATGAGTAAACAAAAGCCACATAAAGGACTTTTCTTCATTGGACCAAATACAAATACTGCATCTCTTCCACTTCCTAACCTGAGATGCCAACTGGTCTACTTCCTTTCCCCCCCTCTGTGACTGAGTACCTGCAGGAAATGGTACTGCTGCTCGACCTCTGACCTTTGACCTGACCCCAGCTCTCCCAGCAGTAGCCTCACACCACAGAACAGCCCTTCTGATTTACCACCTGATCACTGTTCTCGTCCTGATCCCGGGTCTGGTTCCAGTCTCATTTTGTTTCAATCCTCCCACTTTAATACAGAAAGTCTTGCTTTGGCCAACTGTCCAACCATTACCCACAAGGAATCAGAGGTTGGTTTTTCCAAAAACCTCTAATTAGTGTGAATTAGTCATATAGAATGATGGAGAAAAAGAAAGAGAGAGAGAGAGAGAGAGAGAACACAAAAGTAAGCGGACTAGTGCAGGGAAAACATCATCTGCCTGCACAGAGGCAACAGTAGGCTAGAGTAAGACAGATGTTTGTGATCATTAGCGATGGGATTCACCCAAGTCCAATGCTCACAAAGTGCTGGAGCTGATGATCCTGGTTTGAACCCTCATCAGGGACAGCGAACGTCCATAAATCTGAGCGCAGGACGTACAGGAGGGGCTGCGGGCCGGAGACGGCGGGTCACGACCCAGGGATCTGCCTCACAGGTCCAGCAGCACGTGAGAGTGTGCACAGGTGTAGGCCAACATGCACTCTGTTCAGTTCAGTGGCTGCTTCCAGCACAGGGAGTACAGACATAAAGATCTAAATGTGTGCACGCACACACACACACACACTTTCACAGAGAGAGACACACACATTTATGTATGCTCACACACGGACACTCACACACCACACACACTCACACACCACATACACACACACACACACACGCACACTACTATAATGTTCATTAGATACTGGAGACCTGTCATCCTTTACTATTTCATTACACCTTAAGTTGGGTATCTGGAAAAGATTTAAGCTAAATAAATATCATGTGCTTTTTACCCTCATGCCCTTTTAATGTTAAACTCTCACAAGAGATTGAAAAGTAAGGACTGGTTACTGAGGGAAAAAAACTGAGCAGAAAGTCCAGACGTTTTCTTTTTTTTTGAATTGGGCTGGAGGGGTGTATTGACTTGGAGCTTGCTGAAGAACTTGCCAAGACATTCGACTATGTTTTGATAGACTCTCTAATAGGATTTGGCCTGAGAATTTGAATGTTAAGCTAATTATGTCCTCCGGTTCTCCTTCCATTTGAGGTCCGTTCAATATTTAAACAAGAAGATGTGAACCCACCATCAGGCCCCCTTTCATAGGCAGCAGTTGGGAGCATTATTGGAAAATAATATAATTTGGAGGGAAAGCACACACAGATGCACACACGCAGACGTGCACACGCACACACACACACACACACACACACACACACACACACACACACACAGCATATGGATGCTTTGTTGAACAGGATATTGCTGCAGTCTGAGGTTTGTAAACGTGCAGAATGTCGAACTGGACAGTTCTCCAGTACACCACAGTCAGTCGAACTCAATAATATGCAGCCTGCACTCAGTGAGCACTTTATTAGGTATTTATTAGACTTATTTTTTAGACTTATTGGTCTTCTGCTGCTGTAGCCGATCCACTTAGCGGCTTGACATGTGGTGTGTTCAGAGATGCTCTTCTGCATAACCCTGTTGTAATGTGTGGTTATCTGCGTGACTGTCACCTTCCTGTCAGCTTCGACCAGTCTGGCCCTTGTCCTCTGACTTCTCTTATTAACGTGTTTCTGCCTGCAAAAGTGCTGCTCACTGGATGTTTTTAGTTTTTCGCACCGTTCTCAGCAAACTCTAGAGACTGTTGCATGTGAAAATGAGATCTGCCGTTTCTGAGACACTCAAACCACACCAACAATCATTCCAAGGTCAAAGTCACTTACATCACATTTCTTCCCTCTTCTGACATTTGGTCTGAAAAACAGCATGCTTTTATGCATTTAGTTGCTGCCACATGATTGGCTGATTCAATATTTGCATTGACAAGCTGGCGTACAGGTCTACCTAATAAAGTGGCCACTGAATGTCAGCTAGCTGGTCACCCCCCTCAGTTGGAGGCTGCTCGACTGAGATCTTTCTCATCACTGTCTCACAAGTGCTGGAATAATCTCTGCTATTAAAGCTGTTAAATCCCCTGCTTTTCTCCCACCATTTAACAGCAGACCTCTTGTTTAGTTAGTGCCTTGGCTCTCCAAGAAAATACCAGCGCTGGAGAGCCTGCCATGTTCCACACTAGAGAGTGACTCTCACATGGCTTGCCACTGAGGAATCTGGTTTCTGTCTCTCCATGGGGTTTATATTTATGGTCGAGTCATATTTATGTTGATGCATGTAGACCGTAATTGGGGGATTTATCACACATTGCCATTGTGCATTGTAGTACTTTATTCAAACCTTTGCTGACACCACCATCGTTTCCCTCGATCTCCACTGTCGTTTGCAATCCCTACTTTTACCCGAAGCTTAACTTTATCAATCCGTTAAGGAATACAGGTCACCTGGACGTGCTCTGGGCATCAATGGGTATAGGGACCGTAGCAAGTTAGTAGCTGGCTAGTTCTGGAAAAGCTCACTGAGGGTTATAAACATTAAATTCAAAATTCCACTTCATTAAATGATTCAAATGTACATTTGATATAACTACAATAAATTGAGCTCATTGTATGACTGTGTCACATCTCCTGCAGTTTTACCCACACGCTTCAGTGTAGAAAAAACAAAGTTCATCATGAGATCCTCCGCATTAACCTGCCTGTTTATTTGTTCATTTTTGGGTAGCACTGCCGCCTCACAGCAAGGAGGTCCTGGGTTTGAAACCCCGTTGGCCGGGGCCTCTCTGTGTGGAGTTTGCATGTTCTCCCCGTGTCTGCGTGGGTTTCCTCCGGGTACTCCGGTTTCCTCCCACAGTCCAAAGACATGCAGGTTAGGCTGATTGGAGAGTCTAAATTGCCCATATGTATGAGTGTATGAGTGAATGGTGTGTGTGCCCTGCGATGGACTGGCGACCTGTCCAGGGTGTATTCCTGCCTTTCGCCCAATGTATGCTGGGATAGGCTCCAGCCCCCCTGCGACCCTGTTCAGGATAAGCGGGTTAAGATAATGGATGGATGGATGTGTGATTACGTTTGTAAACTAACTTCAACATTTTGAGCCATTTTTCATCTGTACAGGTATGCTGGATGTGACCTTGATATTATGTTTTATGTTTTTAAATTCCTTGGTCCAAAGAGCAGTTTGGCCTTTTTTTTTTTTTTTTTCAAACATCATCACGATAGTTTTCTCTGCTTGGAGAAATACGTTATTGAGATGATGAAGACCTGTTTCCTCTGTCTGCAGGGCTTGAGGAAATTCCCTCCGACATAAATTTGATATTTGGTCTGGTAATTCATGACAATTATGTAAAATAACTCCCACGGAATGTTGATTGAGAATTCTTTTAGGCTATTTGTAGAACTGATTGGAACTCCAGGTCTCACAAGCTCCTGCATACAAAGGAGATGTTTGCTAATCTTATACATGTGGGAAGGTACGTACATATCCTAATGTGACGCATGGTAGAGTGAATGCGTAACATGAATGTGTTTTGAGCTTGAGGATTATATTCATTTCCCAGCGTCCCTCTCTATAGCTAGAGCACTGGGACTAAAAGAGAAACAAGGATAAAACTGACTATTCAACTCTATTTAAAATAAATCTCAACGATAAATCTCAAGATTTATTTGAATCTGTAATGTGCACACATATACGTTTGTGTAAACTTTTTGTACATTTTATCCTTGTTTCTCTTTTTAGTTTCAATTATTAATGGGGACCAAGTGGATTTGTCAAAAAGCATTGGACAAATAGTCTGCTTGTATGTACTTGTTGAGAAATGACTGTGATTATTAGGGCGGCCTGTAGCGTAGTGGTTAAGGTAAATAACTGGGACCCGCAAGGTCGATGGCTCAATCCACAATAAGATCCGCACAGCCGTTGGGCCCTTGAGCAAGGCCCTTAACCCTGAATTGCTCCAGGGGAGGATTGTCCCCTGCTTAGTCTAATCAACTGTACGTCACTCTGGATAAGAGTGTCTGCCAAAAGGCAATAATGTAATGTAATGTAATGTAATGTAATGTAATTTGTAACCTTAACAAGGCATGCCTACTTCTTGAATTCACATCTAAAATAAATCTTCACTCCTTACCAATGGCAAATAAAAAATTGCACTTACAGTTAATGGCTGGCATTTATATAGCGCCTTTATCAAATGATGCTTCTCATTCACCCATTCATGCACCAACGGTGATTGGCTGCCATGCAAGGCACCGACCAGCTGGCTGCCATGAAGGAGCGTGCATTTGGGGGTTAGGTATCTTACTCGGGGACACTTCGACACACCCAGGGCAGGATTGAACTGGCAACCCTCCAACTACCAGACGACTGCTCTTATCGCCTGAGCCGATGTCGCCCCGCATTGGCTGAAGGGTATCTCCTGAGGACCTAATGTTCACGTCTAGTGCTTTAACTCTGAACATCCTCTTTGGCTGGCTCTGCAGTGTATATCTTTGATTCCCAGGTGGGCAATGAGTTGCTTCTGTAAATAGATATCAGTTGTCAACAACAACAACAACCAGTTATGATAGATCTTGTAGATATGTGTTGGATGGTACCAAAACTTTGCATATGATGGAAGTCTACGTCTGTGTGTGTGCATGAAACATTACATTACTTTGATGGCATTTTGGCATTATCCAGAGTGATGTACTGTTGATTAGCCTAAGCAAGGGTTAAGGGCCTTGCTCAAGGGCCCAACGGCTGAGTGGATCTTATCGTGGCTACACCGGGGATCGAACCACCCACCTTGCGGGTCCCAGTCGTGTACCTTGACCGCTACGCTACAGGCCGCCCAATCTGAAACTGGCCTGAGCTGTACAACTCGAGGGCTACACCTCCAGCGATGGTACGCACGGACGGTCTGACGGTCTCTGAGAACGTATGCCTTTTTCCTTTCGCGTTCTTCTACTTCTCACCGCATTATTGATTTGTACGTGAACTTGTGGACTGCAGTGTTCCAGTCAGTTCCCATCAAAGGCTGAGTGCGATTCGAGAAGCCCTCGCTCCCATATACCTAACCAACACATGAGCGGCTGACAGCCAAGCCCAAGAAGAGACATCAAAACCATCGATCCAAACCCTCCATATAAACTTCTTTTCTTCTGCAGACCTCTTTTTTTTTTTTTTTTTTTTTAGCTTGGCAGGTGTCTTTTCCTTAGGGTGCCTTACACCACTGTACGAGAAACACATGTTAACTTTAATATATTCTAATAAAGTTATGAAATATTCTGTGCTTCTGTTATTAAACTGAAGAATATTCTCCGGATGGAATGTTAGTGGGCGGGGGGGGGGGGTGGGGGGGATCAATGCATTCTGACTTCATATACAGTAACAACCCCCACCCCCCTTGATCGAAATGAATAAATAAATAAATAAATAATAAATAAAAACCTCAGAAAACCCCATGGTTTCATCCATTCATCTCAACAGTGCTGGTGGTTTGGTAATTGGATTCACATTTCTCAGTTTCAATAGACTGATATAGATCTCCAGGGAGCAGCACTACTGACTGCATTAATCAACCTGGAACCAAAGGAGATTACTCCCATTGTGAGAGTGGGGGGGGGACCTCTGTCCTCCTACTGGGGGGGGGGGGCATGGTGTTCACTGTCCAGAGGAGGACTGATAGGTCCTGTCCCCAGGCCTGTCCCTGTCCCCCCCCCACACACACACACACACCCCCACCCCCAAACTCCCACCCCCACCAAAACGAGATCCAGGCCGGGGAGATTGGATCCAGATGGTCTGGGGAAATCGGCACAGCGTTCGAGGTCGAATCACAGTCAATTGCATTCACATGGCCGGCAGTGAACAGTAGAATTTTTCTCTATTTTCTCTCTTTTCCTTCTCCCGAATTTTTTTCTTTCTTTTGTCTTCTCCCGTTCCTCTGCCGTTCATCGTCCGCTGCCCACTTTTGTTCCCCCAGCCCCCCCCCCCCACCCCCCACGGTCACGTCGACCGGAGTTTGGGGGGCTGCACCTCGAATCCTGCGCTCAGAAGAAATCAATATAAACACGCGGTTGTCACGGTAGCACTTTTAAAAACCTCACCGGCTTCGCTGCCTCTTAATGCGAGACGTTGCTCCCTCGTTTTCTGCCTAATGTTTTACCCACTCTTGGGACTGTTCAAGTGCTGGCAACTTAACGGTACAAAGCGCGGCCACATATTTAATATGGCAATGGCCCTTCATCCTGCTCCCCCCCTCAGTCATAGGGGCTGGCGGGTGGGGTGGGGTGGGGTGGGGTGGGGGGGCTGGATCATGCTGGCGAAATGCAGTAGAGGAAAGTTGTCTTTCAATACACTTCATTAAACGTGTCTGAACACCGCATAAAAGTAGTTTATTGGTGCTTCATATTGATGGAAATGCTTATTTCGGTTTCTCTGTTACTTCTCTATTCTTGTAAGTAATGACTTTCTTTCTTTGTTTAAATTACATAATGCCCTCTTTGAGCCAAAAAGAGGAACTCTGGACTGATGTGGCAATAAGGCCACATAGAGGTCACAGAGATCATATTTTGTTGATCTCTGTCCACTCTAGCTTCAGTAATAACAAATAAAATACATTCTTAACACAGTGTTGCTTATAACTACACTCTGTGACCACTTTATTTGGTAGACCTGTACACCAGCTTGTTAATGCAAATATTTAATCAGCCAATTATGTGGCAGCAACTACATGCATAAAAGCATGCAGACGTGGTCAAGAGGTTCAGCTGTTTGTCAGACCAAATATCAGCTTGGGGAAGAAAGGTGATCTAAGTGACATTGACCTTGGAACGATTGTTGGTGCGAGACAGGGTGCTTTGAGTATCTCAGAAATTGCAGATCTCCTGGGATTTTCACACACAACTGTCTCCAGAGTTTGCAGAGAATGGTGCGAAAAACAAAAAAAACATCCAGTGAGCAGAGCAGAGCAGAAACACGTTGTTAATGAGAGAGGTCAGAGGTCAGAGGTCAGAGGTCAAGAGCCAGACTGGCTAAAGCTGAGAAGAAGGTGAGTGTTATGCAGAAGACTAAAAGTAAAAAAAAATGAGTCTAATAAATACTCACTGAGTGTATATTTAGCTTCAATTAATAACTTCTATAACTGCTACTGCTAATAATAATATTTGTTGCTCTTTTTTGTATTATTATCAGTTTTGGACATTAAAGCAGTGGCTGTTCTGTGACCCTAAAGAAATGGGAACACGAGGGACTGACGTGAAGTGAAGTCTGGTTTTGGATACTCTGATCTGTTCTGCACACAAATACCGTAGTGATGGTGGAAAAGTGGGCGTCGCCCCCGAGGTTCTGTTGCTCTGCGGCTGATTCATGTTCATGTTTCCTGGCTGAGACGCCAGCAGCCAGTGGAAAAGCCCCTCACCTGATATCATCTGAGACAGACAGACTCACTCGCTCACTCGCTCAGTTTCACAGACCACAAAAAGGTTTTGTACCCTGCTGAACATTTTAAAACGGCGTGTATCTGGTTGACCAGTTCAAACCACCTCCATACATGGTTTGACCAGCTCAAACCATCTCCATACATGGTTTGACCAGTTCAAACTATGCTTTGCAACAGCACAAGGGCCTGACGGCTGTGCGGATCTTATTGTGGCTACACCGGGGATTAGAACCACCGACCTTGTGGGTCCCAGTCGTGTACCTTAACCAGTATAGGCCGCCTCTATGCTTCACACCTATTCACAAGTTGACGCACTCACACACACACACACACACACACACACACACACACACACCTCTCCTCAACAAAGGGTCATGTCTGAATTTCACAAGAAATGTCCTCTTCCTGACCTTTCTAGAAAGTCACGCTCAAACTGTTTTTCTTCTCCAGTCTGGCGGTAACTGCCTGTGATTATCTTCCTCTCTCCGTTTGATGTGTGACACAGTTGCATCAATCCCCTTGCTGTCCCAATGACCTGCAATCTTTTTTCTTTTTTTTTCTGCTTTGTTTCACTTGTGAAAGTAAAAAGAAAATCAGCAAAGACTTGACACGCAATGCATGGAAATATCGTGCAAGAGTGTCTCTTTGGTCTCTTTGTTGGGTGTCGTTGCAAAGGAGAATTAGCATGATTGTGTGCCGGCAACTTGCAGTGACTCTACAGACCACATGCTGAGAGGCAAGTGCATAACCTGCACTGCGGAATAAGTTTGTTTTTGGGCAAGGGGGTGCAGGGGAGGGGAGGTCCTTTATTGCAGTACAACATCAAATAAATCTGCGGGAAGGCTTGCTGTGCTGAACCTGCCTGTGAAACTCTAGCATACACTTGCACATAGTTTATTTACTGTTGGCTTTGATTTTATGTCCTTATTATACTTTTGCTCGTTCCATTATCCTGCCTTCTATTTTCAGCATTATTATTGTTATTATTATACCTATTATGACATCTATTGGAAGAATCTGAGAGCTCTCTCTCCATTGAGGGAATTTGTATGACGTTAATCCTTATGACTATGTGTTGTGGGTGTATATCTGTCACCATTGTCAGCAAATGTCTGCCAGTCTATAAAAACGTCCATCATTCTTTCGGAAAATGTCCGTCGGTCTGTGGAATATGATCATCAGTAAATGGAAAACCCTCCATCAGTCTATGGCAAGCATCCTGCAGCCTCACACGTAGCCTGTTAGTGGTAGCATGCTATTTGTCACTGCCCATGGCTCTGCTGAACAGTCTAGGACCAGTATGAACTTATTCCATAAACAGCATGCCAGTCTTGTTTTTTTTTGTTTTTTTTCTGTGTTAAACACAAGCTTGCTCGAGCAGTCATCATCATACCAAACAAATTTAGTTAATTCCTGACATCAAGGGCTGTCTTTTATAGAAACAAACTTTCCTTGTACGTAGGCTCTCTGGGAGATTCTTATGTAGGCTAGTTGTGAAATGTAGTCAACGGTAGCAGGCTACGTGAAGCAGGCAGATAGGTTTGTGCGTATACTACAATATCTTCATTCATGTAACTACATACAGACGCCAATGTCGGCTTGCATTTCATATAATATACTGTAAATCGATGCTTATATCGTAAATCACCGTTAGCACTCCTTTGAACGCTGTTTTGAACTATCTGCAGCTTAAGAATCGTGATTGTGTGTGTGTTGTTACATTAATATTATACGATAATGGTAACGTATGCAGTACTCAAACAAATGTATCCCCCTTTCCCCCAATCTTCTATCTGGAAGCACTGGGAGGGGAGATGAGTGGAGGAATGGAATGGAATGGAAGATACATTTTTCGAGTATTTGGGCTGGCGTAACGGGTGAGATTTGCCTGAACACATATTTGTTGAACAAACGCGTTACCAGTCAGCTAAAGACACACTCGCCCCTAGCCAAGGGCAACGACGTTCGTCTGAATTTGAGGGGTCACGTCATCAGGGAGTGTTGTCGTGGTAACCTGCTACAAGCCTTCACTTTCACTGCTCTTCACTGTGCTTAGTAGAGACCTAGCTGCGTTAACCACGCTACACTAGCCTCCGGTGGGCTAGCCTGGGAGTTCACAAACTGTCTGCATCTCAAACCTCTGGGTTGTTGTGGGCAAAGTTCTGTCTGCTCATGCATTTTATTTGGCGTCTATTTGCTGGCACTAGCCACAGTACGGATCGACTCTTCCCTGAGGGGGGACGAGTCCCACCAGACTACAAGCAGACACATTTATTTATTTAATAAATAGCCACCCTTTTCCTCTGCACTTAAATGCATTTGTCTCTAATTTAGTAATGATAGGCCCAACTTATGCATGGAACAGCATTATGGGAACGTAGTACAACCAATACTGGTTGTTGTTATGTTGCAAATGTCATCTGTTATCATAGCTAGCTAACTTTAAAAATGTTAGCTAAATTCATACCTGTAAACAAACAAGAAGCTAATGGTGGCTAGCTAACCTAGCCAGCCAGACAGGAAATTGCAATGCTACTGCAGGATGAACATGCTCACGATTAACCACGGCTAAAATACCCATTAAGGCAGAGCAACAATAGAAGGATGGAATGGTAGCCACCTAAAGCAAAGAAAATAAAAACGTGACACAAACATTTCCGGCATCTGTGCCTCAATCTTTCCTCTGTAGTTGGTGCGGTTGTCACTGAATGGTGTAGCTAGCATCTTTACCCCCACACACGTACTGGCTTACTAGTTAACAAGCAATATGTTCTTAATGAGAAGTGGCTAACGTTAGCTGTATAGCTAGCAAAGCAAGCTTGTTAAATTCAGTTATATTTCCTTATTTTCAACACTTGTTAGCTAACATGCTGTGTGACCCGATGTCCTGAATGAATCTTTAGAAATCGTCAAAACAGCAGTATAATAAAAATGTATATTAAATAGCATGTAATCTTAACTCGCTATAATCTTCACACAGTCAACATTAACTTCACCTGTTGCGACGTTAGTCATTTTGTTACTGTGCACTGGAACTAGATATTGACCCTGTGCAGATCAGGCAGGCCATGCGAAAATGTGCAGTGACGAATAACATCCTACCACTAACATTGTAGCCTACATGTGAGACGAAAGGAGGTTCCTTCGACCAGGTGACGTTTTCCGTAGACTGACGACCGTTTTCCTTAGAGCGAAGGACATCGTCCATAAAACGCACAGACGTTTTTTCATGGACCGATTGACGTTTTCCTACAGAGTGATGGACGTTTTCTCATTTCCATTTCTATGGAACCGGTACGATCGGAGAGTGCCTGCTCTGAGCGGGTGAGAGGCCGGAGAGGCTCTCTGGGACGTAGAAGCAGGCGGGGCACATTGGGGCGTTCGGCCCGCGGGACAGGATAGCGGGGTCTGCAGGGCAGCCCGGCACTCCTGCTCGAGGGTGCTGAGCTGTTCTCTGGAGCGGAGGCACGAAAAGTCGCACGGCGGTGCCGGGGGAAATGAACGACACGCTTACGCGGGTCAGCGACATTCGAGAGATCGCTCCCACATCCGGCCGGCCGGTCGCCCCGGTCGGAGAGGGGGTCAGAGAGGGGGTCGAGGGGGTCGCCCCGGTCAGAGAGGGGGTCGAGGGGGTCAGAGAGGGGGTCGCCCTGTTCGGAGAGGGGGTCGAGGGGGTTGAATCGGTCGGAGAGGGGGTCGAGGGGGTCGGAGAGGGGGTCAAGGGGGTCGGAGAGGGGGTCAAGGGGGTCAAGGGGGTCGAGGGGGTCGAGGGGGTCGGAGAGGGGGTCGAGGGGGTCGGAGAGGGGGTCAAGGGGGTCGGAGAGGGGGTCAAGGGGGTCGGAGAGGGGGTCGAGGGGGTTGAATCGGTCGGAGAGGGGGTCGAGGGGGTCGGAGAGGGGGTCAAGGGGGTCGGAGAGGGGGTCGAGGGGGTTGAATCGGTCGGAGAGGGGGTCGAGGGGGTCGGAGAGGGGGTCGAGGGGGTCGGAGAGGGGGTCGAGGGGGTTGAATCGGTCGGAGAGGGGGTCGAGGGGGTCGGAGAGGGGGTCGAGGGGGTCGGAGAGGGGGTCGAGGGGGTCGAGGGGGTTGCCCTGGTCGGAGAGGGGGTCAAGAGGGTTGAATCGGTCGGAGAGGGGGTCGAGGGGGTGGGAGAGGGGGTTGAGGGGGTCGCTCCGCTCAGAGAGGGGGTTGAGGGGGTCGTCCCGGTTGCGTTGCGTCAGCGCACTGCGTCCGTCAGCAGGCCCTGCCGGGACACACAGGCCTCGTGAACGCTGATGAACTTGGCCCCCGCGTGTTGTTTGCCGGAGGGAAGTTCGGGGGCCGCTGGCCGGTATGTGTGGAAGAACATCTCCCAGCTTCGTTCACCTGTAAGATTCTCCAGATGATTGCGGAAGACAGATCTGACGTCGTCCATCACGGGCCCGGCGACAGCTCCCGCTGTTATCGGACCGCTGGAAATGAACTCGTAAATTCACCGACTGACAGTGCAAATGAGCAAAAAAAAAAAAAAAAAAAACAAACGCTGTGAGATTCTGACCCACGACTAGAGATGAGTCGGGGGGGGAAACAGACGGCTGGGGTTATGATTTGCGGCAGGTTATTTACAGCGGAGCGATGAATGTGCTGAAGCGCATGTTTACGCCGGGCGAGTCCGAGGCCCGGAGAACCGCGCAGTAAAAACCCGAGAGTTTCCGGCTCCCTCCCAAATGTTTTGCGTCGCATCTGAGCAGAATGTGGCCCTTTGCCGCTTTTCATGTCTTCTCCATCCGTCAACAACTACTAGTTGTGGTCCGTTTGTGCCAGATGTTTCGAGAAATAGTTTCCGAAAGCATACATCCTGTTTGCGTGTTTTTGATTAAAAAAAAACTAAATAAATATATTATTCGCACATGTACCATACAATGGCTCAGATTGTAGTTGGACTGTGGAGTTTGCCCAATCAGATAGTTTTTTTTTAAAACAGATACAAGGAATCGGACTTTGTAGTGAGGCACCGTGATTGCAATTAGGCCAAACCCCGGAACAAAAGAGTTTCGTTTCAGTTTTGTGGATCATCGTCCTGACTTTGATGTTTAAACCCCCCCCCCCACACACACCCACTCTCTTCTCTCATTCTAGCGATTCCCGTTACCGTTTTCAAATTTTCTTCTTTAAAGAATATGCAAAACCGTATATTCCTAAAGCTTGCGTTATCAGGACCATTGAAGACAGGGGAAGAGAAAGAGAGAGAGAGAGAGAGAGAGAACAGAAAAGAGAAAGAGAGAGGGAAAGGAATGCGAGATCTGAAAGTAATTAGGAAGTTGCGCAGTTTTGGTTTATTCATGTGCTCTTCTTGCCCGAGGGGGTTTACATGTGGAGAAGCCACTGTGAAGCTCGGAGCTGGGGATTTCTCAGAGTGACTGAAGCAGGGACAGGGAGACAGGGAGACGGGAGAGGGGGGGGGGACGTGGGGGATTTGACTGTGCCAACTGAAGAACGCGGTTATGTGCCACTTCAGTGAGGACTCGGAGATCAGTCTCCCCGACTCTCCCCGCTCCATCCATCAGTCCCTTCTTTTAATTATCGGGAAACATTCCAAAGCACGATCCTCTTTTTTTTTTTTTTTTTTCTTCTTCTCATTTTTTATTTGGGGAGACAACGGGAGGAAGCGGTCCCTCTTGAGCATGCGATGGAGTCGTCGCCACGGTATCCCCAGATAAGTGACAGACACGACCGCAGTCGAACCCCCCCCCCCCCCCCCCCCGGGCCCGCTTTCAGAGTGGAAAGAATGCTGAATCACTCCTCGCAGTGACAGCGTTTCTCCCGGAGCCAATCGGAGTCGCGCCTTCCATCGGGGTCCTGATTTGCATGGCTCCCTCCTGGTGGAATTGCGCTGGGACATCACACGTCTTTTTCGTCTTTCCCACAACAACTGATGTGGCTTTGGCAGGCCTCACTCTCATCTGTCTCCCCCCGTTTGTTTACACAACGTCTGTGATGTGAACCGCCTTGGACTATTTTGGATGTTTTATTTGTTTAATTTTTTATCTTTTTCTTTTTTTTTGTGACTTGAATCGGGCAACGATCACATATATTATTATGTGTATTGCATTCAGGTGCAACAAAAGTGTATATTAAACCACAATTCACTTAACAGCGATACAGAGGGGGGGGTTTATTTAGTTTCTGCAATGTACATTGTTTTCCTTTTCTTTAGACACATGCGTCATCCGTCATCTACAATGATTTTCAACTGAAATAAGCTTATACTCTAGAGTCTGCCCTCGTTAAAAACAAGAAATGCACTGAATTATCTTGTTTTTTTTCCTGCTTTCCTTTTAATGACAATCAAATGTATTTTTTGTTCCAACAGCCAGAAGTAATAAAAACTGGAGATGTGATTAATTTAGTCAGTCATGCAAATGACTTCTACAATAGAGCAATAACCCAGTGCATGTTGGGAATCTCCCCTCCATGAACCGTCACGCAGACATGTAGCAAACAACGCCAAAAAGCCCACAAACTGTCTACTCACCAAAAGCGCTGCACACAACAGGGTACTGGTGTTTATGATGCAGAAACACCGAGAAGGACCAGTGTTGGACACCGTTTGATAATATGTGACTGCTCTATCAAAATCAGTCACATTGACCCCAGAACATATTTTGAGTTTTCGGAACTACTTGAAAGAGGAGGATGTAAGCTTTTTTAATGATACCAAAGTTATCTCTCTACTCCAGATATCAAGGGTCCTGTTGCATTTTGAATGCGACCGAACCATGGGAGAAATGGTTTCAAAGTTTTGTTGTGAGATGGTAGTTACGTGAGGCTGGGACTGTATCTTGCCATCTTATGTATCAGCCCATTAAGACTATATTTTCACTCTGAGCATTTACTCTTGACATTAAGACAGACAGACCATGAAAATATATTTGTTTTACATGCTTTTGGGATTGCTTATTTAATACTAGCTGTGTTATTTGGTATAATGAATTCATTGTTGTTGATTTAATCTCATGAGGATAATACATAAGGCAAAAAAGATAAGATAAAAAAACTATTTACATTAAAATAAATATATCATATTTGGCCCCACTTTTACAATTGTCATGAATAAAACCTGAAAGCACATTTTCAAGACACCAAAGAATCATGTCCTAATGTCTCTCCTATTGCAAATAAGGCATTGCGAGCACTCCAAAAACACAGTCAAAATAGTATTTCAAATATATAACACCTTTCACACAGAAACTGTGTGCTAGAGTGGGAATACACAGCGCATTCTGCGTTCAATTTCAATCTGTTTTCAATCGTGCTCAGACCGTTGAGAAAAAATTTCAAAACAGTAGGGTTTGGCCTGTGCGAATTAGGGACGGCTCTGAACTTAAACTCTGTTTTGAAGGTCACTCCTGCGATGTCCCTTGGTTCACGTAGCGGGTCATTTGTTACACGGGTCAGATGTGGGTGAGACCACCAACAACAGCGTCATCCTACTCCACCTCCCAGGCAGGCTCGGAGTGTGAACCCAAAATAATGTTTTTTCCCCAGGAAATGTAGGGTTCTTCCAGGGACGCGTACGTCGTTCAGACGTAAAGTCGGGTGAGAAATAAGAGGAATTCGAGACATTCTTGAAGGTCGATCCATCCATCAAGCCCTCGCAGAAGTTCATAAAAGGCTCAGAAATTATGGCTTTGAGGAGTGAGGCGTCGGATAGTGATTATATGGGTCACGGAGTTATACTGACCCTGAAAAGTGCTGAACTATTCCATGAACTCACACCCCCCGCCCCCAACCCCCCGCCCCTGCCCTCCTCAGCCCCCACACCTCCAACCTTCCTGCACTTGTCACAGGGTTCACAGAGGGACTCAGAGTGACCCCCCCGCACCTGTGGGGGCGGGGGGGAGGGTGGGGTAAGGAGAGTAGAGAAACACAGCCTGTAACCGCGGGCCCCCCCACGCTGAACCGAGACGAATCGGCCCCGGAAGAGTAGTCTCACTCCGGCTTCTAACACCACTACATCTGTAGCGGGAAATCTGTGAGTTTAACCTTACAAGCACGCTGGGATCAACTAAACCCTCCGCCACCCCCACCAGGGAGAGATAAATCTCTTTCTCACCTCCACCAGCACACTGTGCACCCCCACCCCCCTCTGCCCCCCCACACACCACCCAACCCGGTCATGACAGGATAGAGGTCAAAAGTCCACAGCAGGCGGGCAGGGGTGGGACGGCCATCATTCAAGTTTTCCTAAAGGTCGGGAGAATATTCCAGGGACCTCCAGGACCTGCAAGCCCGAGCCTTTGGCTGTCACTGTAGCGCAAGTACTGAATCGCACACTCACATACTCACACACTCACACACTCACACACTCACACTCACACACTCACACACTCACACACTCACACACTCACACTCACACTCACACACTCACACTCACACACTCACACACTCACACACACTCACACTCACACACTCACTCACACACACACTCACACTCACACACTCACACACTCACTCACACACACACACACACACTCACACTCACACACTCACACTCACACTCACACTCACATACTCACACACTCACACACTCACACACACTCACACTCACACACTCACACTCACACACTCACTCACACACACACTCACACTCACACACTCACACACTCACTCACACACACACTCACACTCACACACTCACACTCACACACACACTCACTCACACACACACTCACACTCACACACTCACACACTCACTCACACACACACTCACACTCACACACTCACACTCACACTCACACTCACACTCACATACTCACACACTCACACACTCACACACACTCACACTCACACACTCACACTCACACACTCACTCACACACACACTCACACACTCACACTCACACTCACACTCACACACTCACACACTCACACACACACTCACACTCACACTCACACACTCACACACACACACTCTCACACACTCTCTCTCACACACACTCACACACTCACACACTCTCACACACACACTCACACTCTCACACTCTCACACACTCACACTCACTCACACACACTCACACACTCACACACACACACTCACACCCACACACTCTCACACACTCTCTCTCACACACACTCACACTCACACACTCTCACACACACACTCACACTCACACTCACTCACACACTCACTCACTCACACTCACACACTCACACATACACACTCACACACTCTCTCTCACACACACTCACACACTCACACACACTCACACACACACTCACACTCTCACACTCTCACACACTCACACTCACACACTCACACTCACACTCACTCACACTCTCTCTCACACACACTCACACACTCACACACACTCACACACACACTCACACTCTCACACTCTCACACACTCACACTCACACTCACTCACACACTCACTCACACACACTCACACACTCACACCCACACACTCACACACTCACACTCACACTCACACTCACATACTCACACACTCACACACTCACACACACTCACACTCACACACTCACACTCACACACTCACTCACACACACACTCACACTCACACACTCACACTCACACTCACACTCACACACTCACACACTCACACTCACACACTCACACACTCACACACACACTCACACTCACACACTCACACACACACACTCTCACACACTCTCTCTCACACACACTCACACACTCACACACTCTCACACACACACTCACACTCTCACACTCTCACACACTCACACTCACTCACACACACTCACACACTCACACACACACACTCACACCCACACACTCTCACACACTCTCTCTCACACACACTCACACTCACACACTCTCACACACACACTCACACTTACACTCACTCACACACTCACTCACTCACACTCACACACTCACACATACACACTCACACACTCTCTCTCACACACACTCACACACTCACACACACTCACACACACACTCACACTCTCACACTCTCACACACTCACACTCACACACTCACACTCACACTCACTCACACACTCACTCACACACACTCACACACTCACACCCACACACTCTCACACACTCACACTCACACACACACTCACTCCCACACAGTCACACACTCACAGACACTCTCACACACTCACACACACTCACTCACACACTCACTCACACATACTCACACACACTCTCACACTCACACACACACTCACTCCCACACACTCACACACTCACACTCACACACACACTCACACACACTCACACACTCACACACACACACACACTCACACCCACACACTCTCACACACTCACACTCACACACACACTCACTCCCACACAGTCACACACTCACACTCACACGTTCCTCCTCCCTCTGAGCTGATGAATAATTCCTGTAATAATAAGCAGACAGGCGTGTGAGGGGCACCGTGGGGCCGGAGTGGGTTTCCCAGGGAGAGCGGCAAAGTGCCGCCTGGACGCGGGTCACTGAAACCTGCTCAGCTGAACTTCCTCTTTCAGCTCCCCGGCCCCCGAAGAGCCACATAAACCATCACCTCCAGTACCCGTGCAGACTCTGTTTTCTCCCTCTGTTTTCTCATCGGAAGAGCGGCATGTTCCCAAACTGGGGGCTTCGGGGGTGGGGAACTTTACGTTACATTACATTACATTAAATTAGAGGCATTTAGCAGACGCTCTTATCCAGAGCGACGTACAGCGAAGTGCAGATCGAACACAGGAACAAGTTTGAAGAGGACCCTAGGGGACAGTACGGTTCCGAGTCCTAGCCTGACCACACAGATACAATTTGAACCCTTTACAAATACATCAACTTACCAACCAGCGTACCACGGTTGGCAGCTAGAATGCCCCGAGTACAACAATTCAATAGCTAATACAAAACAACACAGCAATATCTATATATAACTATATCAGGGCCATTATAGTCTATGGCAAACTCGCCGTACATCGACCTTCACACCATTCAGATTCGACACAACCCCAAGTTACACATTTATTTTGACATTATGCTTAAAGCAATCGCAAAACCAAAAATGCAATTCCATATCCGAACGCAGGTTATGACTCATTCTGTACGGGGTCACAGAGAACATAATGTGCTCATGGCACACCGCCAAGACAAACGAATGAGGCAACAGAGCAGTGGGAGACAAGACAGCGTGAGCACTGCAGTACAGACACTTCCAGTCACAGCACAGCCGTTCAACAACATACACCACAGCAAACGCAGTGCTAGTTCAGTTATAAATCACCCATCCATCCATCCATCCATCCATCCATTATCTGAACCCGCTTATCCTGAACAGGGTCGCAGGGGGGCTGGAGCCTATCCCAGCATACATTGGGCGAAAGGCAGGAATACACCCTGGACAGGTCGCCAGTCCATCGCAGGGCACACACACCATTCACTCACACACTCATACCTACAGGCAATTTAGACTCTTCAATCAGCCTGACCTGCATGTCTTTGGACTGTGGGAAGAAACCGGAGTACCCGGAGGAAACCCACGCAGACACGGGGAGAACATGCAAACTCCGCACAGAGAGGCCCCGGCCGACGGGGATTCAAACCCAGGACCTCCTTGCTGAGAGGCGGCAGTGCTACCCACTGCACCATCCGTGCCGCCCAGTTATGAATCAACTATAAGAATTTTTCAGAGTTCAGTAGAAATGCTTAACGTTAGGGGTGACCTGTAGCATAGTGGTTAAGGCACCCGCAAGGTCGGTGGTTCTAATCCCGGTGTAGCCACAATAGACAGCTGTTGGGCCCTTGAGCAAGGCCCTTAACCCTGCATTGCTCCAGGGGAGGATAGTCTCCTGTTTAGTCTAGTCAACTGTATGTTGCTCTGGATAAGAAAGTCTGCCAAATGCCATTAGTGTAATGTAATGTAATGTAATGTAATGTAATGTAACGTAACATGTTACTGTGTATTGAAGGTTTCCTCCATTAACTGTACCGATTTTGTGTCACTTAATGTGACTGTCAATG
>NC_083767.1:59722896-59737896 GCF_963514075.1 Conger conger | reverse complement strand
TGAATCGGCCCCACTGTTTACGACATCCAAACAGATCATTAACGGTGCATTTCCCGGGAAGTCTCACAGATGCTGCACAACAAACGGATGAAAGGTTTTCATAAACACACGGATTCAGAGTGGAGATGACAGCGCCAGTCTCTGTTGGGCACGAGGGGCGCTGGGAACAGGGAGTGCGGTTCTGATGCGGTCGGACTGCCGTGTGGGGGACAGGATGTCCCAGAAACCCGTCCAGTCTGAGGTGCGGTTCCTCCGCTGTGCCCAGACTCAGCGCAAGGACATACCTCCTCTGTCATTAGGGGTCTTCACGGTCACTGTGTCACATTGCTGCGGTTACGGTTTGACTTCGCTACATGTAGGGCGGCCTGTAGCGTAGTGGTTGAGGTACGTGACTGGGACCCCGCGACCCTGCATTGCTCCAGGGCAGGATTGTCTCCTGCTTAGTCGAAAATCAACTGTAAGTCACTTTGGGTAAAAGCGTCAGCCAAATGACATGTACTGTAATATAATGTACAGTCGCCCACCTCATGCCACCTTCTATCCCTAAAATCAGTGCCTCATTTTGATGGACTAACTCTGCTATCTGTACGGCCACTACAGCACTCTGCTCTTCTTATGGCTTCTGTCATAGGCCCTCTCTGCACCACTGAAGCCTACATCATTACATTACATTACATGACATTACATTATTGGCATTTGGCAGACGCTCTTATCCAGAGCGACGTACGGTTGAGTAGACTAAGCGGGAGACAATCCTCCCCTGGAGCAATGCAGGGTTAAGGGCCTTTACCTTAACCACTACGCTACAGGCCACCCCCACATTAATCCCACTCCCACTCCCATTAATCCCACTCCCAAACCTACTGCCTAAACCTCTGGTACAGCTTTATTTGATTGTGATTAAACATAATCTACAAGTCTTCTACAGTGCACTCTACAACGATCCAGGTAAGCAGGTGAGCAGGACTGGTGCCCACTTTGTGGAGGCAGGACTGAAACAATGAGTATGTTTCCTTAGCATCGTCAGGAGGTATTTTCTCCCTTTGTTTATTTGTCAATAAACTGTCAATGTCAATGCACTCTGCTTTTGGCACTGATTTCCACATCCCATTCCTCTCTACAATCTCCCACTGGAACCAGGAAATGATGGAGGGGAATATTTTCCTCTCCATATTTGGGAAATTGTGAGAAGAAAACATAGGAATTTAAGGAATTGAATTGATATACTTCCAATAATTGCTGTGTGATGGTTGGCTTTTCCAGACAAATTGAGCAGATTTTTCCTCTTGTTATGGGCTAATGGTTTCCCCTCCCTTTGGTGTGAGTAACACCTTGGGCGTGATGTGTGTGGATGTCTACATTGCCTCAACCCCTCTTCTCATACCAACTTTCCTTTCTTTTTCCTTTCTGACTGTGAAATAAAAAAAATAAAAAAAATGTTGTGTAGGCAAGTTAGGCCATGGAAGACTTTATTTTCTTTGTTTATTATTTTCTGGTGACTCTCTGGTTGTTATGGTCCTGGGTGGGGTGTTCTTCTGGGGTTATTGCCCTACTTTGAGGGTTTTAGTTGTAACACATAACGCTCTACAATAAGGCTTGCTGTTTGGAATTAGACAGCTGATAATGAAGCACGTGGTTAAAAGGGTGCTGAGTGCTCCGTGTCTCCGTGAAGAGGGGAAAGGAGTCATGTGATTGAGATTAAGCTGAAAGACGACACGTTGAAGAGAGCTGTCCAAGGTGCTGATCTCACTCACACGCAGGTTGTATCAGAACAGAAACAGAGATTTTTTTTTTAAGCAAACTAAAGAAAGCTCAGTCACATTTTTAGGATACACAGGCAGCCGTACTGTACATGTTGAGAAACGGCTCAAAATCGGTATACTTTAACCCATTATTGAATCTTCATAAGATCTCCACGGGAGTAACTATCACATTACTACTGTGTTAGCAGAATAAACAAAGCTCAGTTTACAGTAGTCCGGATCATCTTGAACGTGGACTCATTTGAATGGACGGGAATATCGCACGGACACTGGAGCAGAAGTGTGAATCTGAACACTGCTATAGCCGAAGCTTCCGGCCCAACAAAAGCTGTTTGCACAGCTGGGCGAAATGTGTGTACGTCGCTGATGCTTTCTAGAAAAAGACGGAAAAAATAAAAAAGGGGGAAAACTGTTCCACAATTATTCCGTTGTTTCTTTGGGAGGCCGTTTCTCGTTTCACAATAACACAATGATGGAAGCCCCGCTTCCTCACTCTCTGTTTGGAGTGAGGGAATGACAACTGCAACATTTGGAGGGAGGAACAGCATGCACTCTCATACAGCAAGAACACTGTCATCAATCAGATCGCAGTGTGGCTCCAGCAGGAAAGTGTGTGTTTGTGTGTGTGTGTGTGTCAGTGCTTCTGTGTGAATGTGAGTGTGTTTGTGTGGATGTATTGGAAGTGTTTATGCATGCCCGTGTTTCTGTCTGTATATTTATATGTGTGTGTTTGTATGTCTATGGTTGTGCATGTGTGTGTTTGTGTATGTGTCAGTCCGTTTTCATACAGTGTGTATGTAGCTTCAGTCATTAATATTTATGCCATTTCAGATGGCACAAAGGGCTGAATGCTTTTATTAAGATCGCATTTACACTATCCAAAGCATATGTATTCTTTCTTTGTTTTGGAGTTTTGGAGTTTTATGAACAGTGTTTCTGTTCTGTAGTTTGTTCTAATGACCTTGATATGCACATTTGTGTACGCTGCTTTGGATAAAAGTGTCTGCAAAATAAAATATAATGTAATGTAACAGTATTCAAAAGTGGAGCAGAAGGGTACACGCCCATCTCCATCCATCCATTATCTGAACCCGCTTATCCTGATCAGGGTCGCAGGGGGGCTGGAGCCTATCCCAGCATACATTGGGCGAAAGGCAGGAATACACCCTGGACAGGTCGCCAGTCCATCGCAGGGCACCATTCACTCACACACTCATGCCTACGGGCAATTTAGACTCTCCAATTTAGACTCTCCAATCAGCCTAACCTGCATGTCTGTGGACTGTGGGAGGAAACCGGAGTACCCAGAGGAAACCCATGCAGACACGGGGAGAACATGCAAACTCCGCACAGAGAGGCCCCGGCCGACGGGGATTCGAACCCAGGACCTCCTTGCTGTGAGGCGGCAGTGCTACCCACTGCACCATCCGTGCCGCCTACACGCCCATCTCTCCGTGTTTAATTCGACATCTCTCCGTGTTTAATTCAACATCGTCCCCCTTCTCAGAACTCTCTCCATCGTTATTTTAACAGCGTCATTAATGGAACCCGGAATAATTCTGCTCCCTCCCAAACTAGCGCTCACCCGGCCTTCGGAGGCCCCTTGGATCCGGAGGTGAGTCATGCCGTCGGCTCCTGGCTGCCCCGGTCTTCAGAAACGAGGCCCCCTTCGTACCCCCATCCCCCTCGTACCCCCGTCCCATAGCCAAGAGGCGCGTTAGTGTTCCCACCTGGATCTGGGTGGCTCTAGGACGTCCGCGACCGGAGCTCGGAGCGGGACGTGTCTCCGGGAGCTGGTCCTCCGCGCGGCCTCTCCGCGGCACGGCTGTGGTGAGTCACAGGGTCCAACCTTTTCGGTCGCTCTGTGTTAAGCTCTGGACCAAAGTTCACACTCGCCCTCCCGTGACCCCCCTGCTCTGTCAGAACTCCCAGGCCTGAACACTCACCCGCGTTCGAGCCATGTTTACCCAGCCTTTCCCAGTAAAATAAGCACAGCCTTCTCACTCATGGCCGTGGAAGGAGAAGAAGAAAAAGAAGAAAAAAAGTCAGTGAGATTACTGTGGGAGCACGGACTGAAACCACACATGGAGGCACTTCTAGACTCTGGGTCTGCTTCAAGGTCACCATTGTCCTCCCTCCAGAGCTCTCGTTCTTTCCCGGTTTTCTGTGCGCTTTTCGACGGCGAGGGTAAACCGCAGCATAGTTCTGGCGCTGCCTCACGGCGTTAGGCTGGAAAGGTTGGGAATAAAGCTCAGGACTCAAACGGCGGGTTTTTGACTCGGGCTGACTAATCGATGACTTATGCGGTGATTAGTCGGGTTAGCGGTGCGAGGTGCAGCCAGGAGCAGGACTGAAACTGTTCGGTTCAATTTGGAAATTTTAAAATGGAAATAAACTACTGCGATGAATCACGCCGGTTCGGCACGCAGACAAAACACACTTTTCCTTCATTACTCTCATTTTATGGATTTATGAGTGTGTCAGTGCACCTGTCCCCTGCTTATTACTGCAGAGGGAGGAATTATCTTTATGCAATTTAACATTAACATGGAGATAAACTCAAAGACTGCACCTTATAATGAGATGGGGCAAAATCAGTAAAAAGGTGGAAATATTATTATTATTATTATTATTATATTATTAACTACTCTAGTAATAATTTATGGTATTGTTATAATAGTTATTTTTATATATGCATATATAAGTGCGTCACTAAAACTGTTTATCTTATTTCACAAACTCTTTTTTTAACTAAAGAAAACATTAGTATATTAGTTTAGTGCACTTTTAACTCAGACCAAAGCCAGGAGGAGACACCCGAGACGGCCCCAGCTGGTTGGTTCTCAGCTGTGGTGCGTTTCCACGCGGTGGTTTCCTATAACAGGTAGCCCGGGGCATCGATCGGGGTGTGTGGGCGGCTCCGACTGATGCGATGAGCTCATGCTCGGGGCCCCTGTGAGTCAGAGCAGGGCTAAGTGACAGAAACCTGACCCCCCCGCGGCCCCGACAGGGCCCGGCCGACGCGGGCCCAGCGGGGCTCTTTACCTCGTATTGACCCGGGCCTGATCCCCGCGCCGGCTGACCAGGAGCGCGTAATGACCCGCCGATAGGTGCAGACGTATCGGGTGGACCCGGCGGGGGAATTAGCTCTCTCTCCAGCGCCGGAGTGTTGTTGCATTAACTATGAATGAACCGTGTTTTATCTTCTTTTCTTTCGGGATGAAAAATGCCCTGAGTGTTAGTGTAACGTATAGCTTTTTTTCTTTTCTTTTTTTTCATTCCGTGTGAATGAACAACATAAACGAGAGCAAAGCAATAAGGCCAGAATCTGAACCGGGGTTTTAAAGTTAGCCAAGTATGGCACGGATTACAGATTGATATGATCACTTAATCCCAAGGCAAATGTTTTCTGCTCCCTGAAAGAAATTTACCCTGCTGTTGTTTGTCAGAGATGCAGCTGCTGTTTGTCACTGTGAGCCAACACAGTCAGTTTATGATTCTCTTTCCTGTTTTAGAGCAAAGGAGTGTGTATGCTCAATACGCTGATTCACAGCAATGTCAACATTAGGAAGAAGGAATATTTCAGTGAATGAGAACGCGGGTAGTGCTTGGAGCCGTGTATTGTTGAGGCGCCCCTATATTATGTTATATTCTCATTTTGTTTGCATCTCTGTCTGAAAGTTGTTCCTTATTTTAAAAGGGGAACATCAGAACGACAGTGGGCTCCAGAACTATTGGCAGCCTTAATAGAAATGGAGAAACAATGGAGGCTGCATATAATTAACAACATGGATAATAATCTATATTTTATGTTCAAACATATGGGGGAACTATGTACTCACTCATGTTTCAATGTTAATTGTTAATTAGTAATCAATTGGCAATACAATTTCACTTAATTTAGTTCAACTCTGTCTAAAGGAACTATATCGTGTAATTCCGTCATTTCCTGTTTCACTAAAGTATAAAAATGAGGTACCAAGCATGTAAAGCCTCTCTGTCAACCATCAGCATGGTATAACCGTCTATTCAGAAGACGGTAAATCACCATCAGAAGTCGGGTAATGGATACAAAAAATATAAACGGTCAAACATACCACTTAGCACTGTAAGGGCAAAAATAAAAAGGTGTAAAACATATGGAATGGTCGCAAACTTGCCAGGAAGAGGTCGCAAGTGCATATTATCCCCGCAGATGGTAAGGAAGGCGATGAGAGAGGCCGTAAGTAATCCAAGGATCGCAGTCTAAGAATCACACAGATTGGTTGTGTCTTCAAGTCACCAAGTCTTGAAAAAAAAACTATAAAATGGCACCTCCATACCACAACAAACTCTTTGGAAGGGTGGTGCAAGGTGGTCCTCACTGAGTGCAATACAAACAAAACAAAGCACGTTAAGTTTGCCAAACCTCATTGGAATTGGCCAGATGAGACCAGAATTTAATGTTTTGGCCATACACACCAGCAACATGTTTGGCCGCAAAATGGAATGCACACACAGAGACGCGCCTCATGATTACTGTCTACTGTCAAATATGGTGGTGGGTCATTGATGTTTTGGAGATGTTTTGCTGCCAGTGGTCCAGGGGCACTATTTAACCCTATCTTTGCCCCCTTGTGGTTGAGTTGTTGAAGTCTGGCACCTAGTGAGAACAGTGGTTTAGATGCTTATCAGCCTTATTTGTAAAGCAGTGCAATACAACTCCAGCCTCCAACTCCGTGCCAAGTTCAAGGTTTACAACCCTCCCCTCGGCACACACTCAGACAATACAAGGCTTATTCTAACAAAATACCATATCATGTTCCAATAAGAACAAAAATATACAATTCAGAAGTTGTATGAATAAACACATTGTAATTGTTTCTTGGGTCACTTTTATTACATATTTATTTTAGTACATATTTTTTTTTTACTTTCCAACAAGGTATAATGTGTCATATTCAGGTAACGGACTGTTTAAGAATATAGCTGCATTTGCATAGCAGAATGAATATACAGACATCCGTAATTACAAGACTTGGACTTGCTATAGATAAGCCTGTAATTGTACTGGCTAACGAGGCTAATAGGGCTCTGGTTAACCTAATTTTAAAATAAAGTTCAATTTTAAATGTAATGCAGGTTGGGTAAAAAGCAGTAGGGTGAGTAATCCTTTTTGGTAAACGTTTTGGGCACTTTGGACATGCTTTATAAAAACATACTCTCATGAATAAAACAGGGTGGGTGGTTAATTTGTTAATTGGTTAATTTGTTATTCTCTCTCCTAACAGCTCAACCTCGGTGAAGCTTGACCCATATGGTGGCATGTTCACCGGTATGAAATAGAACAACATACAGAGGAGCATTTTAAGAATGCAAACAACTCTCAAAAACTGAGCTGTAGAAAGGTTTATGTTGCTGTCTGCTGTACAAATAAGTATTCCAATTTCCTATGAAGTTTTAAAAGAAAAGACTGGTGAGTTTGACAATTGTCTTTTGAATTGGTGAATAGTACTTCTGCTCTAACAGTTAAAAATGACATTGGTGCTTGACAATAAATAAACAAACAAATAACAAATGGACTACTCCAGAATATAAATGACTTTACATGCAGTATACTGCACTACAGTTTTATGAAATAATAATATCAAAATTTGTGCACCATCATAATTTACACCACATAAATATTCACCCACATTTATTGCCAACCCTTGCTTTTTTAACATGTGGTCTAATGCAGAAACACTGTATGTATGAGAAAGCAGATACCTCCAGATTCAAGGGGACAGCTTTGGATGAATGGAATTGCTTGGCTGGCATACAACCCTGGCGAATACCAAATCAAAACTTTGCAGCCACCCTATAATTTCAGATTACAAGGTTGGTACTTGATGACAGTCTTTAGTCTGCCGAACACAAATTGCTCCGGCCCATGAGGGAAACCCGCTGGCGAGGATGTTCTGGGCTATTTGCGGCTGGGTCAGAGTTTGATAAAGTCCTGGATGGACTACATGATAACGCGTGTGCTTGTGTCGGGGCGGTTGTAAGTGTGATGAAAGATAGTAATGATTCAATGGGCCTTCAATTTGGGGTTACAGCTAGAGAGCGCCCACAATAAAAAAAAAAAAAAGTGGGGCCCAGAGCAATGTTCTTTCACTGAACCCAGAGTTCCCTGCTACGACCCTGCTCTGTTTATGTGACAGTTTTTGTATTTGTGCGTTGATGTGGCAGCCTGCCGGTTTAAATGCGTGTCGCCTACTGTCAGCGTGTATGTTTTTCCAATTCTCTGGCAGAGAATATTGCCAGTGGAATTCTCAGTGATTGCTTTGTAGTCTTGCTTGAACATCAGCGTCCGCGAACCAGTTTCTCTTGGACCCTTCAATTTAATTATTTTCCTTGTTTTACAATGTTTAGTCACATTGATGGTGATGATTCCAGAAACTGCTAATGAGACTTCCCAAGACCACTGGGCTGTTTTCACTCTGAGCGATATCCGGGAATTGGAGCATGTGAAGGGTGTTTGGAGACTTGCGGGAAAGGGGCTGTTGTGGTCGGAAACATTGCCGTGGTGAACGCAGCTGTTTTGGGCCAGGATGTGGGCCTGGGGCTAGAATGGCAGAGGTCCAGTGTTCCTGGGGTTGTGCCCTACCAGGGACCCCAGGCCCGCATCACCCACAGGCCTGGGGCAGACAGAGTAGTAGTTACCTCCCTTACAGTATATGGTGAATTCAGGCATATTTTACACCATGGGGAAAATTACACCATTTGATTATGGCCAAGAGAAGAGAATCCAATCCAATACAATGCAACTTTATTGTCCGCACAAAGTAGAAAATTGTCTTTGGCTTCACGGAGCAGGACATAAAAACACACATAAGATACATAAAAACACATCGAAGGAACTGAATCATGAACATTGGGGAATTGATATAGTAAGTCTGACTAGAGGACCACTTGTGACATAGCTTGTTGATAAGGGGAGGCCAATCAGCATGCTTTATTTGTGATTCTTCCCCTCCTTAATGCACAGCCAAGCCCATTGAACATTGCTAATAATAATAATAATAAATAATAATTTAACATAATTAAGTAATCAGTGGATTGTTTGAAACTCTTTCAGACAAAGGTATAAATGTTCATTTGGAATTTGCATTTGTGCAGTAACTCAATGAATCTCTGTATATGAGCTGGTGATTAGACAGCTGTTTTTCCGCTCTCCGGGCTGTGGTGGGTAACGCAGGCCAGAGAGGATGAATGGCTGTTTTTCATGTGAAAAAGGTGGGCCCAGGGTATGCTTACACAGGCTCATTCTGTACTTCTCAAACAGAGCCCTTTGCTGTTTATAAACACTTGTCTGGATATAAGCAATCATACTCCACTGGACTCTGTTCTGTTGCTTTGTGTGTACATTGCCGTCACATGTGAGCTTCTGAACAAATTTCCTGATGTGTGAACGGCAAAAATAAAATCTGGATCTGGATATGAAAAAACAAACAACCAAAAAAATAATAGAAATAAATGTTTGATGTTGGTGGTAGCTTGCCCTTTTAAAAAACCTTTTTCAAATTTGGGGGCCATTTTGAAAATAAAAAAGAGAGAAACAAAAATCTGTTCTGTAGCTGTATATGAGATACAGTATGAACGGCAAACTATCACACAAACATGGTGTGAGATTACTGATTACGTCCCGGAAATGTTGTGTAAAAAATCTGATGGGTAATCTTTCGGGACAGTCCGTGCGTCATAAACACTGGAACCCCGTGAATGAACGAATAACGTAAACAGCTGGTTCACCTCTGCTGGGGATTGCCAGTCCCTGAATCACAGGAAGTCGCTGAAACAGGGCTGCCGGCCTTCGTTAACGGCGAGACCGTCTGTCGCTAACTGCAGTCACGGGGCTGTTTCTCAGCCAGAGCTATTTATCTGCGGTTTCTTCGGTTGTTTTGAGGAAGGGGTATGTGTTTATGGGGGTTGAGTGGAGGTTTGGGGGTGGGGGGGGGTGGCGGGGTTGGACTCGATGTCTCCAGGTTTCTGATTGCGCCTTCTTCTCTTCACCAGTCGTTCCCTGGGGCCAGGGAGATGGATTACAAAGATGGGGAGTTTAGAAATATCAAAGGAAGTTCTAAACGTTTATATAAATGATCTTTATATGATCTCCTGCTGCCATTTAACTGGAATCTACAGCTTTGTGGGCTGAATAATGAGGCTGGGGGAGTTTCACTGTAGTTCCAGAGTATAGTTTGTGTATGTGGTGAACCTGATCTCCATGAGGAGAGGATTAACTCAGGTAAACCCATAAATCACTGTGAATAATAGTTAACAGCAGTAAATAACACTTAGTAATGCAGTCAACCCTCTAAAGGTCTGTCACCATGGCAATACCTTTACCTAAAGCCCAAATAGAAGTTATAACTGGTCACATGTGTGACAATCTAATTGTAATACATGTGTGTGTGTGAGTGTGTGTGTGTGTGTGTGTGTGTGTGGATGTAGTGCGTATGTGTGCGTTGTGCGTGACCGTGTGTGTGTGTCTGTGTGTGTGTGTGGATGTAGTGCGTATGTGTGCGTTGTGAGTGACCGTGTGTGTGTGTCTGTGTGTGTGTGTGTGGATGTAGTGCGTATGTGTGCGTTATGCGTGACCGTGTGTGTGTGTCTGTGTGTGTGTGTGTGTGTGTGTGGATGTAGTGCGTATGTGTGCGTTGTGCGTGACCGTGTGTGTGTGTCTGCGTGTGTGTGCATGATTTTGGAGAGGAGGGGTAAATACTTGTGCAAGTACCTCAGATTTACAGCTGACATAATTTCAAGTTTCTTAGGTTATTAAATCATTTTTATTTTCACAGGGCTTCAAATAAAGGTTATTTCAAATGGAAGACCTACAGCACATTCAATATTAAAATAACACAGAGACTGCACAAAGCAACAGATTCAAAATGTCCAGTCTCACTGAATAGTCCAAGAAGAAATGTTTCCGTTAATCTGCACAATGTTCAGTTTCTTTTTCTTTGCATTTTTGTAATTCACATTTGTCACATTGTTGGAATTCGATGGTGCAACATCCTGAGAGACACACTGGGATATATCTGCCTGACAGCTGCCAGTGCACCTCCGTCTCCCTACCTGGGAGTTCTCTGGGTGTTCCAGCTTAGGTAAAAACAGGTGTCAGCAGCTGATTGGTTGCCAGTCAGTTCTGGAATGTAATTGGCTGAATGTGTACTACACAGCTCTTCGTAATGTAGCTGCTGATGATCAAAGAGAGAGAGCTCGATCCAATTTATCATTTTGTTCTCGACAGTCCTTGTCTGGCCCAGTTGTTCGAGGTCCGCCATCTTATGTTAAATGCACCTTGAAGGAGCTAGGTACGAGGAGAAATTGACTCTTGACTGAACTAGGACGTTACAAATTTTCCGGATTCCTCTATCCTCAAGACTCCTCTTCCTTGCATCCTCTTTTGGGTGGAGGCTAGGAGCCAGGAAGAGGCGCAAGGAAAGAATTTAAGGAGCTAAGTAAGCCAACAGTTGTGTTGTGACTTAATATGTGACGTGTAGCGTTTGATTGGTCAGTCACATGCGGTACATTCCGGCAGCTGACTGACTGAAAACAGAAGTTACCGCTGCTTACCCCCCCGATTTTGGTAGTATGTGTAAATGACGGATGAGTTCAGGTGCATACTGTATGTACCAGTGAGTGGCCAACGCAGGCAGAACCTCAGTATTGGCTGACAGTACGGAGAAATGCAAGACCATCTACAAAAGAAACTGGACTACAGATGTGGAAAATCTCACCTCGGGCAAGGTACATAATGCCATCACGTGTTTGATAAAAAAAAGCTTCTGTAGGCTGCTGATTAAATTCAACTGTTGTTATTTTTGAACCAGAAAATTACATAGTCAGCTGGGCATTACTAATTATGCCAGGAAAAATGTGGCCAGGGGGACAAGAGGTCAAAGCAAGGAATACTTTTCCTGTCTAATTGGGGCCAGAAATGAATTTCTGTTTTACTGTGCGAAGATCAATAAGCATTTGAATGTGTTAGTCATGGAAAGTTTTCAGCTGGATGAACCAAGCACACACCTCCGTGTCCAGCCACATTTTCCCCAGGATCCACACCGCCTGCCTTTTAGACTGAAAAAACAAAACAAAACAAACAATGGCATTATGCAATCATGTGAACCAGGTGAAAGTGTAAACTCCAATAAAAGAAGTACCGCATATGAAGCTAAGCAGAATTTGGAATGCGTGAAACTTCATAAAAATGCAAATTTACAAACGAAAGAGCGAATGTAATATAAAGCAGACGGTTCTGCCGCAGTGCTGAGAGACACAGAGAGTTGTGTAGGCGCAGCGCTGAACACACTAATGCTCCCTCATCGGAGATGTGACCATAGGTCCCAGACGACAACATTTTTTCTCTGGTGCTGTGTGATCAGCCAGGAGCCGAGTTCTGCTACATCACTGCACTGCCAAATAAAACACACAGGCCATTGAAAAATGCACGGTAACTGCCATTTGCATAAACACGCTCGCATACACACACACACACACACATGCACATGCACACACACACACATACACACACATACACGCACATGCACTTGCACACACATACACGCACATGCACATGCACACACACACACATGCACATGCACATGCACATGCACATGCACATGCACACACACACACACGCTCACATACACACATACACACACAGACACACACACACACACACACACATGCACATGCACGCACACACACACACATACACAATCACACACACACACACACATGCACATGCACACTCACACACACACGCAAGCACAAACACGCGCACCCACACACACAAGTTATATATGGGTACATACAAACAAAGAAATGTACACGCTCACACACCATACTTTGCAGGCTTTGATAACATTCCAGGGCCCCTGCAACTCTCTGCATGCTCCAGGTCAGTCACCTGTAACTGAGTTACGTGATCAAATCATTCCGGTTCACCTGCGCTGATGGAGAAGCCTTTGCTCCCGTAAAGAACCCCACCGCGCTGAACTCCTGGGGACCGCAGCCAGACCGTTCGGTTCCTCTGCGTCACGCTGTCGATGTGACCGTGCAGGAAGGCACTTCTGCAGTATCCTGACAAAAGAAAATAAAAGTGTTTGGGCTTTGGTTCTTGGGGCTCAGACAAGAATGTTTTTGGTCACTGCTGAATGTCAACGTGCTATACATAGCATCCCACAATGCATCACAGCGGGGGGGTGCCACACAGAGGTTCGCTTGCCGATGACTCCCTGCCCGATTGTCATAGTACATTACGGCACTTGCAGATGCACATACTGCATGGTCTCTCTCTCTCGCTTGCTCGCTGTTTCTCTCTCTCTCTCACACACACACACACACACACACACACACACACACACTCACACACACACTCCTAAATTTCAGGGATTGTGGCTTTTGAACCAGGCCTGTAATCTCTGCGGTTCCGTTCTGAACTCTTCTTAACCCTGGATACGTTTCCCTGTTTTCTTAGTATTATTATTATTTTGAGTAGCATTTCGCACAGAGTGCATCTGGCTCTGAGTCTGCTCCGCTCCCCCTGTCAGTGCCAGAGTCAGGCCCAGTGATCCGATCCTTCCTAAACCGAACGCCCCCAGCGCAGAACCGGAGGCCGACCGAGGATGTTGTGATGAGCGCGCCGAACCCTAAAACCCTACGAACGCCTTGGTGTTACGTCAAGGCCACTGAACCCTAAAACCCTACGAACGCCTTGGTGTTACGTCAAGGCCACTGAACCCTAAAACCCTACGAACGCCTTGGTGTTACGTCAAGGCCACTGAACCCTAAAACTCACTGCCTGCCGCGTGATTGCAGCCCCTGCTCCCAGTCCAGGCCTGAGGTTTCAGGGCCTGCTTTCCCCATTAATCTGGGAAGTCTTGCGACATCCAATGATTAACCGAGCTATTAATTGACCTGTCAATCCCGGGCACGCGCATGTTATTATATCACAGTCTGACAAATTAAAGTCATGATAAGAAATAAAAAGAAAAACATTCCGCCGTGAAGTTATAAATTAACAAGGCATAGCATAGCAAAGGAAAGGAAACTTGACATTCTTTTTGTGATTTGGCCACAATCGGTACCTGGTCACTGTTATTCCGAAGCCAGGAAAGCACTAAAAAGTCATAGTTTACTCATAACCACAGCAGTGTAAATATTTATATGCTTACAGTAGATCAAGCAGTAGCAACAGCGCTTTTATTGCGCACGTTGAAATTTTGCATCTGGTTGAGATCTGACACATGTTTTGTGCACTATTTCCCAGTGCAGAGGATGTGGCTCAACCGCCGTGACCGTGAAACATTGACCCCTGAAACCACACAGTGTTGGAAACCCCCTGAAGGCATTGTCACAAGGAACAAACATTTCCGCAATATTTCCTTCATCTGATCAGCTATCTAATGATAGGCTTTTCATTAAACGCTACAAAATGTTATGTTTACATCATTCATTCGAGACATTAGACATTAGAGACTACTTATACAGTATTTTTGTGTCAATGATTTGTCATATTTTTTATTAAAAGCCCGTCTGTAATGCCGTGCTGTTAATGCAAATAAACTGGAATGCATGTGACAACCGCTGTACGTGTGCGTACAGCTCAGAACCGGGAGAACGGGAATGTCAATAAAAAATGTAATTGTAAAATAAATAATAATGAATGATAGAACTTTATTCTGCAAGCCCCCAGACATATTTATTCTTTCATACAAGTGCTGCCAAAGTTACAGAAAAAAGTTCTGGGCTTGTCTGATGCAATTTTACAACAGGGTAAAAAAAAAAACAACTATAATAACATTCAAAGACAGTTCCTGCAATGTTCCTTTTGCCCTTTTGACAATGTCAAAGGGACATCCAGGAAGCCGTATAAATTTATGTGTTGGGAAGGTCTCTGGGAGTATTCTGGGAACTAAAGTTAATTGCTGGGAAGCTGGTTTGGTTTCTATGAGTTTACTACGATGCTCTCCACAGAATAATTTGAGTCACTCACGGCATTCATGTGGTTTTGGGAACCCCGGTCTAATATATTTGCATACAAGTGCAATACGCTTCCCCCGAAGCTATTTCAGGTAGTGCCTGTTAGCATTTTAATTTCATATAATGACATGAGTATTTTTTCCCCAAATTATGGTACATATTGTTTTTTATCTGTTCTGCTGTTTGACGGTGAACAGCGGGGATCAGCAAGGATCAGAGGATCTTTAAG
>NC_083767.1:59700396-59717896 GCF_963514075.1 Conger conger | reverse complement strand
TCTGATTCTCAGCCTGCTGAGTCCGCACTCTCTCCCTCCCACAGGTAGGAGGCCTGACCGACCCAGACTGGAGGCTGAGTGGGGTACTGTTAATCACCACCGACACATTTCTGGGGTCACCATTTCAGATGCACGTAATTCTATAACCAGCGCTCTGTGGGGTTTGAGTGCTTCAGATCGTTTTCTAATTTGTTGGTCAGCTGGTGGTTAGACTGGTGTTGGAACCCCGGCCCCCAGGATCCTGCCTCTACATACATTCCTTAAATTAAGGAAGAAAATTGTATGTTTATTTTGAGGTTTTTTTTTTTTGTTTTTTTTACAACCCTCAGCTATTATTCAGAACTTCAATGCGGACTCAATTTACACCCAACCAACACTTAGGTGATAACAGCATTTCAAATGTTTTTTTTTTTACATTTTACTGGAATTCATTCTTTTTTTGCCAAGATGTATCTCTCATTTTAATTCTCCTTCCTTCATTTTTTTCTCCCCTCAACGTGATCTCCTTTCTCTTTTTTCCAGCGGTTGAAGTGGTACCACGGTTGGAGCTCTACTCTGGGCCCTAATCATCAGGCTGCAAACTGGCAAAACAAACCGTCAATAACGGCGTGCCTGATTCCAACGGCAGCGACCGCGAGCTATCTCTATCTATCGTATCTTTTCAGGTTTTTCCGCGCCCGAATGAAACCGACACTTACGAGCCGGGAGGAACGAGGAAGAGGTCCCACCGTCTAACGAAGGTATAAATTAAATTACGCAGGCAGACCCCAGATCAGTTACAGCGGCGCTCTGCCGCCACTGGGCCCAAGCCGCCTGCGGTCGCCATGGTAAATTTGAAAACCTGATGTGCAGTCCCGATGGTGTCCTGGGCCGGGGGGGCTGCCAGTTGGCCTGCTTCTCCGTAATCGGTTTGGGTTCTTGGGCGGGTCAAACATACGGGACCCGGTCTTGCCTGAACGCTGCTAATGAATCACGGTCAGACTCTAACCCCAAGTTTTTTTTGCTGTGGGGAATTAGCATTTTTTGTTTTGACACATTGATTTTTCTTTTTTTTTTTCTTTTGTTATACACCACGTTTTAAGCATAGTTTAGGTCTGGATTTTCTGGATTATAACATTCTCCACAGGCATCTTTTTTTCAACCATTTTTCTTCCACAATTTTTGCAATTTTTCCAATTGCGGCCTCCCGTCCAAGGAACACAGGAGGTGAGCGCTCGCACTCCACCAACGCACTTACCCACAATCCCGCTGACTGTTTCCCACACCACCACAGGCCACACAGAGCTAAGGGAGAGATAGTGTGCAGGTTGGAAACAACCGATGACAACTGGTAACCCGTGGTTGCCAGGGGTGTCGGTGGGAGGTATTACTGTAACTGTAGCCCGCGGAGCTCCGACGGGCCCAGGCCAACACTTCAGGCGAAATGTTTTCCACCATGCGTCACACGGAGCTAACAAGCTAACGATGTAGCCAAGAGCCACAATTTTATTTGTGTAGCACGTTTTACAGAAACACTGTCGCAAAGATGCTTTCCAATGGAAATCCAGAACCCCCCCCCCCCCCCCCGAACTCCCAAAAAAGTATGCAATTGAAGTAAAAAAAACCCCAAAAAAACAGCAGCATCTTGGAAGGAACCCGGATAGATAGTTTTCGATTGACGTAATTGGCATGCTGCGGCCATTTTGTCGACATAGAAACAACAATCTATATCTGTATAGACTAAATCAGAATGCTTGTTAACAAAGGTCGCTAAGATACTCCCGGGTGGCTACCCAGCCGTGGAATGAAGAAACGTAACTTCAAAATTGACGGAACCAGAGCTGTGTAGAAACAGTTAACGCTAGTTAACGCTAGTAACGCTACCAATCGCTAGTTAACGATGCCGAAATCGTGTTGTGTTTTGGACCGTAATGCCAAACGTCATCAGGAACACAGTTAGTGGATTGGACTTTTTCCGATTCTTAAAAGGGAGGATAACCCAGATCCTGTAGTCTGTTTATGGGGCGGTCTCAGGTCCTTGGTACAGTCAATGGACTTAAGTTAAGTTAAGTTTCAAAGTGTCAGAAACATGGGAAAAAAAACAAAAAACAAGAACTTCTGATTGTATTGCTCCTGTGGAATGTGGTTTATGATTATGGTTGCATTTTGGCTATCCCTGAAACTAAACCACTTTCATTGATGTAAGTTGGACTAATAAATATAGAGAAAACTTAAAATTCATGATGCTCTGAACACCTATTCACAATATTCTGAACAGCACCTGGACAACTATGACAGTTAGTCGGTTATACAGGCAAATCTATATTAAATCTTTATCTGGTTTATTGTAACATTAATTATGAACTGATACTGTCAAGATGAAATGATGTGTGAATGTGCATGAACAATTTTACAAGGAACACTTTTGGCTGAGCCGCATAAGCCTGCCTGGTCTGAAGTTAGCAACAACTTTCCCAGGAGAGCGTATGTCACAGGAGAGCGTATGTGACTTTTATGAAAATGGAAGGAGTTAGACTACACACACACACACACACACACATACACACACTAACACACACACACACACAAAAACCAACGCTGATCTGGAAATAATTTCTTATTTATAAGCTGCACTGTTGGGAACATTGTGAGCTAACTTGATGTTCGGAACACGGCGAGTCTATGTTAAGTTGAGCAATGTGCAAAGTCATCCCCCAGTCAATGAAATCACGCATAAATCCCAAGATTTCATTACACAACCCAATTCTTATCCGTAGTAAATAGCTAATTTTCCAAATCAAATGGATTTCCGAAAGGTTTCCTAAAACCTATAGGTTTTGGTGCTTTAACTAGAAACAGTGCCCTCCTCCATAAAACCTAGGCCGCCACCAGACTTGGACGCCCTGTAGCACACCGGTTAAGGTACATGACTGGGACCCGCAAGGACGGTGGTTCGATCCCCGGTGTAGCCACAATAAGATCCGCACAGCCGTTGGGCCCTTGAGCAAGGCCCCTCACCCTGCATCGCTCCAGGGGAGGATTGTCTCCTGCTTAGTCTAATCAACTGTATGCCGCTCTGGATAAGAGCTTCTGCCAAATGCCAATAATGTAATGATGCAGTTTCTTTGTGATCACTGCCCAGCTGGTCACGAAACAGTCAGGTTGGTGCAGTATTTACTGCCTGGACAAATGCAGTTATATTCCTTTAGATTCGCTTTTTTTCCCTGATGCTTTTATCCAACATGAACACCTGCACACCTACATATTCATGTGATTATCTCATCAGCCAATCATGTGGCAGCAGTGTAATGCACAAAATTGTGTAGATACGGGTAAGGAGCTTTAGTTAATGTTCACATCAACCATCATAATGGAGGGAAAATGTGATCTAAGTGATTGTTGGCATCCTGGTCTGAGTATCTCAGAAACTGCTCATCTCCTGGCATGTTCACACACAACAGTCTCTAGAGTTTGAAGAGAATGGTGCGAAAAACAAAAAACATCCAGTGGGTAGCAGTTCTACAGACAGAAACACCTTGTTAATGAGAGAGGTCAGAGGAGAAGGGCCAGACTGGTCGAAGTGGACAGTAATGCAAATAACCACACATTACAACAGTGGTATACAGAAGAGCATCTCTGAACACACAACCATCAAACCACTAAGAGGATAGGCTACAGCAACAGGAGACTTAAGTCTAAAAAATAAGTTGAAAAATAATAAAGTGCTCACTGAGTGTACATACAACCTTAGCTGAAATGCTTGAAATGCCAGTTTTCTTTTGGCTGTTAAATAATTAAATGTCTGCATAGTGTTTCCTTTTTTAATAACCATAACATATCATGCCTTTCACGTTATTGTGACCAGCTATACAGGTTTGTGTGTCATGCATATCTTGACTTCTTGTAGCCATTTAATTAAAATTTTCACATCATGTTGAAAAACCACTGCTGGAAAGTTAGACCAATTCAGATGAGTTTCCTGGCAGTGCCCTGTTCAATTGACTGCGTGACAACAGATCAATTATATTGTCAATATTGTACCCTGTGTAACACTCTCATTTCTAAACAGCTATGTAGCGAGAATTAACGCAAATATTTTTTTTAAGTCTGTATATATTTTTTATGGCATTACATGTGTTATGCAAGCAATTTAAAGCAGTTGGTTGAGAAGCCAGGACCGCAGTAAGTGGATTGAATTCGGTCCACACAGTCGCTCCTTATTTTCCCCTCCTGGCACCCCGTTAACATTAACAGATCCACATTTGTGAGAACCCTGTTCAGCAGAATTAACCGGAAGAGATTACCTCTAAATGCACAGCAGTCAAATCATTAAAGACAGTGTAATTACACTCAGATGATTCACAGGCAATCTTGCTGTTTGAGAAAGAGTAGCTTTTCAGTTCTGCTCATGGCTGTCGACTTTGCCTTGGTGCTTATGAAGGCCTCATTAAATGTAGGGGTTAGCAGCACATTTCCTACTGTACATAACATGTAATTCAAACTTCATATCTCATTTCACAACTTTCTCGTTATGACTCCACTTTCACATTTCTGTATTCAGCTTCTGGCCCCCCCTTTGATAGAGTACACAGAATTGTCTGAAAAACCTGCCATGCACGCTTAAAAATATATGGTGTTTTCTGTTACAAAAAAATCACAATTTCACTTGTGAATTTAACATTTTCACATGGCCTGGCTATTTTTACAAGTGGTTTAAATATTCACATTTTCTAATTTCTAAACATTGGTAATCTTCTTGAACAGGGTTTCCTACCCTCTCCAACAAGGTATAATGTGTCATAATCAGGTGACAGACAGTTTAGGAATATCGCTGCGTTTGCATAGCAGAATCAATATTCAGAAATGTGTAAAACACATTTGCGTTGGCTGTAGATAGAACTGCAATTGTAATGGCTAACGGGGCTACCGAGCTCTGGTTAACCTAATTTTGATTTTAAACACGATGTAGGTTTTTTGGACACTTTGGGCATGCCTTATGAAAATGTACATTTTGTATCAGAAAATCGGTTTTAATAGAAAAATAAGCTTTTCTGATCATGCATGTGTCTGCACACAAAGTCATGCAGATGTTATGTATTTGGAGAGATCCGGGGACACTTGAGGACATCTGGGTGCAGTTTTGGCCCAAGTCATGTGTAATTTGAATGCCTGTAGATATCTTTACCAAATCTTGTACACATGTTGGCATCAAGTTTGTGCACAAATATGACTTGAGATATTCAGTGCTAAACTGTAAAAACACATTTGTATATTTATATATCTTATGTGCGCACTATGTAAATGCTCGGACCCAAAAATGTGTTCTGTCTCAAATGGTAAACCCTCTTCTTCAATTTAAGTCCTCAACCATGTGTTTTCAATTTCAAATTCTGTTTTTTTATTATAATTTTTTTTTTTTTCAGAAAAGCTGCCAAGCTTTTATATATTTATTTATTAATTTGTCTAACATTTTTCTATACAATATTTCAGTATTTTAATACCGCTGAAGGAAATTGAAAAGAATTCCCTGGCCATGATACGGGCAGACAGACAGACAAGGCTCTTGGAGAAGGGACAGACTTCATTTGGCACAGACATGGCCTCGCTGTGGGTGCACTGCTACTGCACAGAGTGTGAGAGGCAGATATGCTGAGTCATCGCCCCTGCGTTTACATCTGACTCTTCACACAGAGCGTGCCACTCACATTACACAATGGCATTAATGTAACGCAGACGCTCTTATCCAGAGCGACTTACAGTTGATTAGACTCAGCAGGAGACAATCCTCCCCTGGAGCAATGCGGGGTTAAGGGCCTTGCTCAAGGGCCCAACGGCTGCGCGAATCTTATTGTGCCTACACCGGGGATCGAACCGCCGACCTTGCGGGTCCCAGACATGTACTTTAACCACTACACTACAAGCTGCCCCCACTCACAAACTGGTGCATGATAATGATAATGATAACGATAACGATAATGATAATGATAATGATAATGATAATAAGAATAAGAATAAGAATAAGAATAAGAATAAGAATAAGAATAAGAATAAGAATATTTGTTGTCATTATTATTATAGGGAAAGCCAGGTTTGAATGAGAGTGGTGCTGTGCATTCTCCATCGTAAGCCTATTGAAACGTGCAGAACCCAATGAGGGGTGAAGAGGCCGGGGAGCCAGGCTGGATGTCCGGGGCAGACAGCAAGTTGGGAGGCGGCCCACAGAGCTGTTTCTCTGTCTGGCTCCACAACTCGTGTTTGCTCTTCCTATTCTTAAACACATCTTCTCTCCTCAGCCTCTGCCAATAGAAATTACTGACAAGAAAAACAAATTGGCCATTAACTGTCAGGCTGGGGAGGTGGTCCAACATAAGCACTGCGGACTTGCTCCCTAATCCCCCCCCCCAACCACACAGACATACAGACACACGCACACACACACACACACATATACAAAACGCACACGTACACCCACATATACATGCACAGACCCACACAGATGCAAATACACACAGATACATACACACATACACATACACTCAGTAGTTCAATCCCCGGTGTAGCCACAATAATCACAAGGCCCTTAACCCTGCATTGCTCCAGGGGGGGATTGTCTCCTGCTTAGTCTAATCAACTGTACGTCGCTCTGGATAAGAGCGTCTGCTAAATGCCATTAATGTAATGTAATGTAATGTAGCATGCAGCATGGTTATCAGCTCTTCTCATTAAATAATGCATCCATGCAAACAGCACCGAGGACTGAGCATCGGGGACCAGGCTACACCCCCCGGGTCAGAACCGTGGTTGGGCTCAGAGAGATGTCGCTGTCTTTGGGTACTATGACTGTCGTCAGTGCAGTCCAGGTGATGACATTACATGACATTACATGACGTTACATGACATTACACTCACTCAGCTAGGCAGTCCTGTGATGCAGGTGATGACATCATTACATGACATTACATGACATTACATGACATTACATGACATTACATGACATTACATGACGTTACATGACGTTACACTCACTCAGCTAGGCAGTCCTGTGATGCAGAGACATCGGTAAGAGCAGTCGTCTGGCAGACGGAGGGTTTGCCGGTTTGATTCCGCCCTGGGCTGTGTCGAAGTGTCCCGGAGCAAGAAACCTAACCCCCAAATGCTCCTGGTCACCTGGTCGGTGCCTTGCATGGCAGCCAATCGCCGTTGGTGTGTGAGTGTGTGTATGAATGGGTGAATGAGCAGCATCAATTGTACAGCGCTTTGGGTAAAGGTGCTATATAAACGTGCTATTCATGTCATCTCAGTGTGATTGCTCTTTGAGTAATGTCACTGTTGTCACTACAGTCCAGGTGATGACATTGTAGCCAGGTAGTGTACTCTCATATTTAGTCATTGCGGTACAGGTAATGCCACAGCAGTTGGACTGTATTAAGGTGATGTCATTGCAGTTCTGATGATATAACTGCAGCTAGGCAATATCAGGGTGATGTCACTGCTGTTGGTAGTATCAGGGTGCCGTTGTCCAGGTAGTGGGTGAGGCACGGCAGATCCTACATGGACAGGACATTCATTGAGAGCAAGACCTGCAGGCAGCTGTCCGGTTTTTAAATTGATCTACAATTTGCAGCTGGCTTTTGGTGGATAGCTCCATCTGGCTGAGCATGTGTCCAAAACCCCTCAACCTATGAAGCCAAAGAGACGGGATAGTGGAATGAAAAGGGGTTGACCACATTTTATGAAGGGACACTTCAGATTTATAAGCAGAAACTTTATAGACTTTGTTTCATTTTCTCTGCTGCCAAATTTCAGAGAAGTTGTAAAAAACAGAATTAATGATTTGTTCCACACCACTTAAACCCTTCATGTCATTTGCCCATGTGAGATATACAGATATTGCAAACAGTAAAAAAAACCAAAAAAAAACACATGTATACGTACATACACAGTGCTGCACACGTGCACTCTCACACGTGCACTCTCACACGTGCACTCTGACCCAAGCACCCTGCCACACATCCCCGAACTTCCAGAGAAAAATGAATATTTCAGAGAACCTAAAATAATATGACCGATGCCAGCTTCTGTCTAAAAGTCATTATAAATTCTTTCCTAAACCCTTGGTGATTAAAATGATTATTTTAGATGTTTATTTTAAACTCCCTGTCTTTCATGCAATTCCAAAGTTTTATTCTTCATTGAGTGAAATGGTCAAGAGACGGGAGAGGGGAAATAAGCAGTGGATCTTAAGACTTTCCACTGCATAGACACAGTGGGGGGTGGGGTGGGGGGGGCGGGGGGGGGGCCGTAATGGACTATACTGGAAATGGGGGAAGAACTCGGAAAGGCTTAAAAGACATTTGATATATGGAGACATTTTTTGGAACTAAAATCAATTGTGGTTTTGATTTGAAAGACAGACTTGAAAGACTCTCACATGATCTTGGACACTTTCTTGTGCCCTTGGGGGTTGGGAGGGGTTAGGAGGGGTTAGTAGGGGTTAGGAGGGGTTAGGATGGGTTATGATGGGTTAAAATGGGTTATGATGGGTTAGGAGGGGTTAGGAGGGGTTAGTAGGTGTTAGGGTGGGTTAGGATGGGTTATGATGGGTTAGGCGGGGTTAAGATGGGTTATGATGGGTTAGGATGGGTTATGATGGATTAGGAGGGGTTAGGCGGGGTTAAGATGGGTTAAGATGGGTTATGATGGGTTATAAGGGTTAGGATGGGTTAGGGAGAGTCAACTAATCCAATGGGATTCATATGGAGGAGCTATAATTTATAATTTATAATTTTATACTAGCCCTGAGGCCAATATTTATAAGACCTGAGGAAGATCATATGGCTTTTTGCAAATATATGTGCTCTTGGTCAAGGCTACCAAAAAGAAAAAAAGAAAGATAATAAAGTTTTTGCATTGTGCTACTGCTGTGTTCACTGCTATATTCATCTGAAGTGCTACCATGAAACCATGGCCCCGACAAGGAGACATATTCATGGGTGGCCAGACTTAGAAATTGTCTGTAAAATTCTCATCATCCCTGATATAACTTGGAGAGCCCATATGCTGTATTAAAGTTATACGGAGGGTTGTATGGCCATATTAAATGTTCAACGTCCCGTGTTCAGACTTTTTCATGTTCTTCTATGATACGTCTCCCAAAGTGCAAACTCCCTGGAACTGTTAAAGCATGAACTCTTTTTGGAAGGGAGATGCAGGCCACCTCATCCTCCGATGATATACAGTGTTCTTCTGATCCCTCCAGAACGGCTATTCCTCTGCTGGTGAGCTCTATCCCTGAGACGAGACCACACAAACCGAAGTGCAGTTTTTAAAGGCAACAAATTTGCTTCAATTTCGCAACAGCCTTGGGAATGAATGATTTGGCATCCGGGGAAATCTCACATTGTAAGATGAAAATAGAGGCGAAATGAAAATAATCGTAGTTGAAGGGACTGATATACCAAACTTGGTGGTGGCAGGTTGGGTTAAATAGAAGGAGACAGACAAACTGGGAATATGTTTTTAAAAAATGTGCAAACATGGCCCTGTCAGGAAGGAGTCCCTGTTCTTCCACCCCACAAAAACACGGCTCATAATCTGCAAATTTGCCAAGGCGCCCAGGGAAGGAAGTCTTTTATTAGGCATTGTGTTTTCCTTTGCTGCAGGCGGCAGACTAAATAAACCAGACCTGAGATTTATTCTGTGTTTCACTTGTGCGGCCACATCCAAGAATCACACACAACGCTGGGTTCAGCGAGAGAAAAGAATCTCAATCATAACAAGGTAGCAGCAGAGCAAAAGTGCCAGGTCGCTCCAAAGCAGCATTGCATGTAAAAATGTATTTCACTTTGCCCACCAAAGAAAAAAAAGAAAATTGTTAAAAAACTCTGTGTCAGGGTATTTTTATATTTATTTTTAAAGGACAGCATGAATATTTAGTGTTGACTTTAGTCTGAGCCAAGATAAATGTGCCCGACTGCTGTTTAAAATGTGACCCTTGCTCGACATCTTTCCGTCAGGTTTGAGTGAGAGCAGGTAGGGGAACAGGAAATGGCCCTGCCTTTGTTTGAGGGTCGTGCACTGTGCACTGTGAGGGGAATGTGATTGTGCCACTTAGCTCTCGCAAAACCAGGGTTCACCCGTACTCTCCGCACTCTCTGGGTCAGGGAAGGGGGACACGTTTCTTGGTCAGGCCCATTTCCAAATTTCCCCCTTGTTAAATAATTAAATCTGTGCAAATATGTACATAGATGTTAAAACAACCGTCCTTTTTTTAAACCTCCGTCTCGTTCTTCCAAGAATGTAACTGTTACTAGAATGGTATTGCAGTGTAAGAGTTCAGCTAACCTCAGCCAAAACCAAAGCGGCTCAATATGATAGACTCTATTTTAAGTTTCACGTTTTTTTTCCATGGGACATCCAAAACCACTGATTATTTATTTTTTATGATGTATCACACACACACACACACACGCACACACACACACATACCCACGCACGCACACACACACGCAGTTGTTTTGGCTCTTTACACCAGCACATTGGAGTTTAAATAAAACGACGTTAAGCTTAAAGTGCAACGGCCAGCTTTAATTTGAGGGTATTTATACCCGTATCAGGTGTTCAGTGCTGGAATGACAGCCCTTCTCATACATAGTTCCCCTATCTTCGGGGAGCGAACGTAATTGGGTAATTGGCTGCTCGTATTTCCTGGACGGCGCGGGGCCTTCGCATCGTCAGTTCAGGCGCGGGAAAGCTAACAAAAGCTCTAAAGTTCGCTGTAGGTGTGGAAATTGCATTTGGAGCCTCCTGCTGTTGTCACTCAACGTGAAGTGTCAGTGCCAGGGGCTTGGGCCGTCACGAGGGTGAGGAATCAGAAGGCAGATTACACGCCCCGTTACCTGGCCTGTAGCGTGGTGCTTAAGGTGAATGACTGGACACGCACGCAAGGTCGGTGGTTCGAATCCCGGTGTAGCCACGATAAGGTCTGCGCAGCCATTGGCTGGACCTGAGGGGGGCGGGGCTGGACCTGAGGGGGTGTCTCCTTCACTCTGGTTTCTCCACCACGGTTTCTCTGTTTAGCTCTGTGCTATTTTGTACGCTTTAAGAATTCGTTTTTTTTTTTGGAGGGGGTTTGCCAGGAGAGCACCATGGAATAAACTTTGTACTATCATCTGGGCAACAGCCCTTCTTATTGTCTGATTATCACATCGCAGCAGAGATTGTACTTTTACATTGTTCATGTGAATGATGAAGGCTGGGAATTTGGCACAAAATATACAATATACAATGGCTGAACGATTCATGTCAGCCTTTTTTTTAATAGGAATCATTATTCAGTTGTAAAGAAGACTGGCAGAGTAAAATGAAGGCGGAAAAGCACATTATAAGAAAAGGAAATTCACAGGAACTACAATAACATTGGATTTTTTCGAAAAATGTACGCTTATATTTCTAATTGCAACTGAAATATTATCACAACCTGATATTGAACTGACAAAGTATGATATTTATGCAATACGGGAGAGAAGCCTGTATTAAACATGATCTGGAAAATGGTTCAAATAATTTCCTTCAGCACATTACCAGCTGATAGTTTCTGTGTGTACTGTATGACAACTACCAATAATATTATTGAAAGAAAGGAGTAATTACACTGCCAATACAGAGCTGTAAGATTATATAAAATAAATGCCCCCCACCTCGGTGACCTGGTTTCTAGGAAACAGAGATGACTGCGTGGTTAGCAGGTTTTGCAAGGTTAGCAGGTTCTGAGAGGTTAGCAGGCTCTGAGTGGGTTAGCAGGTTCTGAGCGGGTTAGCAGGTTCTGAGCGGGTTAGCAGGTTCTGAGTGGTTAGCAGGTTCTGCGAGGTTAGTAGGTTCTGAGCACTTGTTGGACCCGTTTCATGAGGATTAATATAGTCCTTTGATATTATGCAGGAAGTACCAGATATCTCCATGAGGCTTGTAAAAACTGAGACATTAAATGTGTTGTTAACTGTGATTAAATATGGCCATGGAACTGCCTGTTTTAAAACGTCATCACAGGCTCAAAGAGGGACCACTTCAGAAATACCATCCCCTGTTTATTCACAAGAAGACATGCAACTGTGCTCCCCTGGGGAAGAAGCAGCCACAGGGTCAGGCTTGGCTAGCGTGTAATAACTTGTCTTTCTTTCATCCACGTTAACTAGCTGAGGACTAGGTCACAGCCTGTTTCCACATAGAATTCACTATACATCATTGAACATTTATTCAACCAACAACACTCGTCTTATTTTTGGGCTCCGGATGAAAGTTGAGTATAAGTTTCCACTTACCAGAAAAACCTTTTTTTTTTTTTTAGATTTCAAGCACGAATTGAAAGATATTGCTATAGATGGAAAACGTTGTGACACGTTTACGATCGGAAGGGTTGGAACATCTGACCGGTCTCTATGTTGCGTGACAGAATAAGCCGAGCTAGCGTTGTGGTTAGCTAGCTCACGTGCTGAAACGGCAGTGCATGAGCAGCAACATACACAAATAAAATTCCACATAAATGGTCATCAATCAAGGCCACTGATTGGGCACCTAATCACTGCACCCAAGAGCTATTAATGTGCTGTCAACGATTTCATATATTCAAAATGTTATTGAAATTCCCTCTGCTTCTCTCTTTCTTTTTCCTCTCTTTCACTGTGTCTATCTGTCTGTCTGTCTGTCTGTACGTAGTATCTCATGTTCAGAATCGGATCTAATTTCCCCCCCATAACCCCTCTGAATGCATGAGTGGGTTCCCTGTCTTACTGAAAGAACAAAATTAAGGGGAGTCCCCCAAATCTTCTCAGGAATCATGGTTGAAAATAAACAGCTGATACACAGCTTATTGGCAGGAGGGAAGAATGCTATGAGACTCGTTTACTCAGAATGTGTGTAGACAACAGGGGTTTAGATGTGAGGATGTGAATATTTGCTGCTACCCCGGTCCTGACACACCCCCCCCCCCCACCACCACCACCACCACACCCACAAACCCCCCTCCCCCTTTCCCCTGGGTCAGAGCAAAGGCTTTGAAGTGTCTCCATCAAACCGGGAGTGATGTCAAACCCGCAGGGAGGGGGGCGAGGAGGGGGGGGCTCACATACTTCCCAGGGCATGGGACCCCATCCCCCCACCCCACCCCACCCCAAAAAAAAAAAAAAATCACACACACAGTATGTCTCCAGGTCACGGGACATACTGTGTCCCAAAAGGAGGATGTGAACAACATAATAACCCAGGTGGGAGGGCCAGTATTAATGAGGGGTGGGAAAGGCTGTCGGTGGGTTGGAGCCATTACTGAAATTGAAAGCATGTGACCTCTGACGCGTCCTGTGCATGTGAGGAACCGTGGGTGCGTGGAGGACGCAGAAAGTGTTAATGAAAGCATGATGGGAATGGTGCATGATGGGAATGGTGCGTTCGAGCAGTCAGGTCCGGACTCTCCTCTGTGACCCACACGGTCTGTTAGTGTTTTCAGTTTGGAGAGGGGGGGGGCGCTGGGCCCCGTGAGACCAGCGCGGTGTAGTACCCTGGTGTCACTGGAAAAACACATCTAACGAACGGAGCGTGGCGTCAGGCAGGGGACACCGAGGGAAACTCGCATTAAATGTGCCAGAGTGCAACCTTAATACCGAACTCACAAGCAACACCGCTACTGACCTCAGTAACATGGGCTAAAATCATTTGTATGATGCAGAATGGCCAATTCTACAGAATGGAGATGCTTTTTGAACAAAGTTTCTCTGTTTGTGCATGTGTGTATGCTCGCAAGTGTGTGTGTCTGTGTGTGTGTGTGTGCCTGTAATTTGTTCTGTACTTTCCAACAAATTCATTTTCTTCAATCAAAGTATTTGCCCTTTGTCATGTTACGAGAAATAACTTTGTAATTTATCGGAACAGAGGAGAACCAGGAACAATGGACCTTTATGGCATTGTCTGTGTTTACATGTCAAACTGCGCTCAGCTTTGGGAAAAGCCGTTCGTTTATTAACAGGAATGTTTGGAATGGTACCAGGGGACTCGCTTTGAGCTGCTCGGATCACGCAAGGAATGCTGAAAGACCAATAATTATTGTTTTCAACACATTCATTTCAAAGGAACAAAAGAAGAAAGAGTGAGGAATGCTGATGATAAAATGTGACAGCAACAATACGGCGTGTTCGTCCCGTGCATTTTAAATGGTGCCTCGCTAGCACTGCTAATTAGACCCGAATCAAACAAAAGACCCCCATTGTTTCGTAAATGGGATTTAAATAGATATAACTTTCTCTCTTTTCTTCTTTTCTTCTCTCTCTCTCTCTTTCTATCTCTCGGTCCCTCTAGCTGTTTCTTTCGCTCTTCTGAGCAAGGCTTTCCTTGAATTGCCTGAGAATTGTGCCATAGTACACAAGCCAGGCATTCATGTGGATGTTCTTGGACCAGGCTCCCCACTGATAGACTGGCCTGTCATTTCGCCCTGTTCCACTGGCAAAGGGCTGTTCTCTCTCTCTCTCTCTCTCTCCTCTCTCTCTCTCTCTCTCACTCTCTCTCTCTCTCTCTCTCTCTCTCTCTCTCTCTCTCTCTCTCTCTCTCTCTCTCTCTCTCTCTCTCTCTCTCGTATTATTTCACCTCAGACGAGACGTCGACAGAGCCCAAGTGCCGTTTTGTTTTAAACATCCCAGAATGTTCTCCGTTGAGGGTCGACGCTGAGCCAAGATGAACAAATCTGAGGCATCGTGTCCGAGGGGGACCGAGCTGCGTGCCGATTGGAGGCTGGCCGCGGAGCGCTGGGGGGTAGGAATTATGGGAAATGAGATCAGTGTCTGTGCTTCAGAGAGAGAGAGAGACAGAGCGAGAGAGAGGGGAGAGGGAGAGAGAGAGAGAGAGAGGGAGAGAGAGAGAGGGAGAGGAGAGAGAGAGAGTTAGAGAGAGGGAGAGGGAGAGGGAGAGAGAGAGAGGGAGAGGGAGAGAGAGGGAGAGAGGGAGAGAGAGAGAGGAGAGAGAGAGGAGGAGAGAGGGGAGAGAGAGAGGGGGAGAGAGGGAGAGAGAGAGAGGGAGAGAGAGAGAGGGAGAGAGGGAGAGAGGGAGAGAAAGAGAGCGAGAGAGTGATATGGGCAAATCATTCCTACTTATTTGTCTTTTTTTTACATAGGTGTTTAAGTATACTGTATTTATAATTTTAAAAACTTTTTTCTTGGCTGACATCTGCTCTGAAAGTAACTCATGGCACATGGGTACACCACAATGCAGGGAGACATAGCAGTGTCTCCACCGGGGAATCAAGCCCACAATCCTCTGATTTCCACTACTGGGCAGCTTGCAATAACATGCCTATCTTGCTGATATCAAACTCCGCCCCAGTGCCAAGTGGTGAAAGAAATGTCACAGAAATCCATTTCTGTGCGGATCATGAGGTATTTTGAATTAGGTCGTAGTTCATAGGTCATAGGTAGTCTGACCCAGCACCGTATCTTGCTGTGGGTCTGAGGTTCCTCTCATTTTACACATCTCTGTTTTGACGTCAAACTTGCCGATGCTGTGTCCGACCAAAACGCTAGATTTCGGTCTCATCTGACAACAGAACCTTCACTCAATCATAATTTAAATGAAGATGAGACCAACATTGAACCTTTGTGTCAGATAACCTTCCAGATTGTCACATGAATGGGGTTGGGAACCACTGATCTATAACCACTGGCGGCCTGTAGCGTAGTGGTTAAGGTAAAGGACTGGGACACGCAAGGTCGGTGGTTCTAATCCCGGAGTAGCCACAATAAGATCTGCACAGACGTTGGGCGCTTGAGCAAGGCCCATAACCCTGCATTGCTCCAGGGGAGGATTGTCTCCTGTTGAGTCTAATCAACTGTATGTCGCTCTGGATAAGAGCGTCTGCCAAATGCCAATAATGTAATAAAGCATTGAAAGGTTTATGTTCATTCCTCCATAGGATTGGTTAGCATGTGCATTCTGTGTCTCTGTGTGGTGTCTATTCTCACACACACACACTAACATCACTACTGTAGCTGACACCCTGATCACACGTACAGTAGCTCCTGAACACCAGCCTGTGGGTTACCGCCTCTCGTCTCCTTGGCCGTGGGGAGAAATCGTTGCGTAGTTTGGTTTACGGTGGAGGTTCAGGACAGGCTCCGATTGGCCGCGTGCAGCGGCAGTTTGGAATAACATGTCATGGTTCCCGTCTTCTGTCAGCACCTCTTTTCCAAACTCGGTCATGCCATTCCACTTCCAATATCAAATTTTCCACCTGCAGTCAGAGACAGAGGCTCTCTCAGTTACCCAGACATCCCTTCCCCTGTCCAGGACACGGCTAGTCAAGAACCTGACCTTGCAGCCCGCGTTCCCCCGGGATCCCCCATGGATAATGGCTTAATTGCCTGTGAATGATTTCTGCAGCTGTTTGTACTAAAGAGGCATACTATTCCGTCTCCGTTTTGGGGGACACGTTTCACTTCAGAGCAGAGTGGACCCCAGGAACTGAGACCGTGGCAGACTCATATTGGGCTTTATTGTCTATGGGGAAGACATAAATCAGACTGCAATTTAGCAATGCTGAAATGATGAGCGTTTCAAATGCATGCAATATCAATTCTGTCTGTCGACACAAGAATAAATACGAGGAGGCTTCCTTCTTTATGGGGTGTGATAGATAGTGAGGAGGTGCATGCAAAACGTTTTGCCCATTGCAGCTCGATCACAAGAAGAACAGGGACGGACCGGTTGTGTGTGTGTGTGTGTGTGTGTTTGTGTGTGTGTGTGTATGTGTGTGTGTGTGTGTGTGTGTGTGTGTGAGAGAGAGAGAGACAAAGAAAAACACACAGAAAATATATGTGTGTGTTTGTGTGTGTGTGTGTTTGTGTGTGTGTATGTGTATGTGTGCATGTGTGTGAGAGAGACAGAGAAAAACACACAGAAAATATATGTGTGTGTGTGTGTGTATGTGTGTGTGTGAGAGAGAGAGAGAAAATGGATGCATGCGTGAGAGAGAGTCGTCATCATCATCATCATCATCATTGTTCTCTGTGGAGTACACAGGATGAGTAGGTAAGTTGGGAGTCTTCTCACTCAGGAAGGAAGCCACATATTTAGAAATAGCAGAATCCCTTTAATATAAAAGGTCACATACTCCAATCCTGCCACACAGCATGTGGATTAAACAACAGTGCAAAGTCTAAAATTTCCATCTCTAATAGTACTTTTTGGCAAGAAAAAATAAATAAAAAAAGAACAAAAAGATATAAATATCACAAGGTTGTCTTATTGCTGGATTCTTTTTTAGAAAGCCAAGAGAGAATGGGAAACAGTATGGGACATATTTAGATACATTTTTATAGTGTTCTTTGGCTCTGCGTGTGCTCAGCTAGGTGTTTATCTAAAAATTGCCATTGCATGATTGTAATTATAGAATTAGGGACTGACTGGGCTGGCAAGCAGACAATCATAACCCCTCGTGTCATATTCAGTTCTGGAGAGGGGCTGGAATCCTTTTCCTCCAGGCTGATAA
>NC_083767.1:59670396-59695396 GCF_963514075.1 Conger conger | reverse complement strand
ACAAACACCTTCAAACCACAACACTGTTTATCCCTCCCCCTTCTCTGTGAACGCGCTGACATTAAAATGCCATTGGCTATGGCAATTAGAACCAATTTTTAACCAATGAGCTTTAATTATTGTACAGCTATATGATGTGTTGGTACAGATTGCCAGCCCGTCAACTGCATATTTTGACCAATGGTCTTGTAACAATCTTTTAACACAAAAATTTTACCTATTGCACCTTTAATAATAAGATTGCTTTACCAGAACTCTCAGTAAAGACTGTTCATGACACATTTTTTCTTGTCTTGAGAATAGCAACGTGCACACTGAAATATAACTATAAGTTTGTGTTCCTGTGTTTGTGCACTGAAAGACTACCTGATCCATTATCTGCTTTACTTTCTGTCGGAGAAAGTGCCTCCCACTTAAGCTCTCTTGTAATGCTGAATCCTAATCTGTTCACATATCTGAAGAAGATAATCCCTTCTGGACTTTATGTGGCCAACGCTTCACTTATCCATAAGCATGTGACCCCGACTCAGTATGATATTAATTATGTCTGCATGTCAGTTATAGGCCATGCAGATGGTTAGGATTGCCCTATGTATTGCATAATTCTCCCACAGAGTCCAAGCTGGTTCTAGTTCAGTTCATCAAATCAAATGCCCATCACACAAAATGCACACTTGCATAATGCACATAATCATGAAATTATGAATTACGGCTATTGTAGTGAAACTGCTACAAAAAGACGTTACAAGAGTTATAACACATCTACGGATGGATACTCTGCATGTAGTAGCAGGAATAATAGACATTAGATGTGTATTGTTATACACTGAGCGTGCGCACTGAAGTATTATGAAGCTGACAAGGTTTATATGAGAGAGAAAGAGAGACATGAGTGAGAAAGGGAGAGAGAGAGAAAGGAGAGAGAGTGGGTCAAAGGGAGCCGCACTCTCCTGCCAATGGTTACAAAGTGAAAAGTCACAGTACAACGTGGGCACCTACGCTGTAGCGCATTAGCTAAATTATGCATAAAACACACAGAAAAATAAACACATTAGTTAAAAGCCAAGGGAAAAGATTTAAGTCCCACTCAAACTTCATATTATGTTTTGGGTCAATTTGAACCCAAAGTTCAGAGTTTGAAATCTCGTAAAAGCCTATTTTTTCATATTGATACTGTACGATTTTTTAAATTTGATGTGATTCATTTGTAAACCTGCAAGAAACACAATGCTATGCTAAGTCTTGCATCAACTCTCCATCTGTGTTGTGTGAGCCTGGCCTCACACTAATTTGACAGGTGACCAAATGTTCTGAACGCTGAAATCGGACTCTGTGTCCCGAAATCAGAACATCTGCCCCTAGGATTGGAAGTTAACAGTGTGTTAACCAAAACTGAGGCGTTCCAATGTGTTTTTGCGTCTCTATGCTCAATTAATATTGTTAATGTTACATCGTAACCATAATCATAACCATAACCTCTGTTGCTACAATTTATTTGCCCTTTGCCCATGGATTTTGTGTAAATACCTCTATTATTTAATATATCTGTTCATACTTATATTTATATTTATTTATATAATATTTCTCCTTCAGTTGTCATTGTGGGGTGGTGACATAAAACATAAAGGCGGCCTTAACATAATGTGAAGGTTAAAAACAGAGTTACTCCTTAAGTAATCCAGAAAGCTATTCCAACACCTGGATACATAACAGCTTCACCAGATCTAGATTTAACCCGAGGATGTACTAAAACACCAGTGCCTCATGACCTCAGGGACCTGGTCGTAACCCACACGCAGATCAGAAATTGCAGAGCCCAGACTGTTCAATGTATGATAATGCATTTGATGTATGCTCTGTGGTTTTTTTTTTCCTCTGTAATGAGGCAGACGGGGAATTGGTTGGTTGGTTAGTTGTGTGGAATAACTGTATATATTCACCCTGTCAGTGTCATCCCACTTGAGGGAGGCACAGAGGAAAGGCCCCAAAGTGTTTGTCTTGTTTGTTTGTTAAGTGGATATATTTCCACAGCGTTTATTATTTTCATTTGTGTTGTCTCTGTAATTCTTGGTAATTGGGGCTTAATGTAAAGCACGTTGAGCTACATTTTATGTGTGAAAGGTGCAATATAAATAAAGTTTATTATGATTATTATTATTATTAAAACAAGCACACATTGAAATGAGTTTCCTTCTTATTGGTTATTTTCTGAGGCAGTACAAAGCAGGTTTGTGAAGCAGTCTGGGCTTCTCACGGAAGAGGTTGGGTACATTACAGCCATGTTTAAAAAGCAATTTCTCTTTCCAGAGGAATAGAAAAGACACACAACCTGCCTACTGTCTATCCCGGCATTATTTCAAAATTGTTTCTTTTTTGGATGGAATTTAAGCCATATCCTTTAGTTCATCTGTCATAGTCCATTAAGTTAACCCAGAGCAAACCAAACCCATGCGATAAATCAATGGAATCGGTTTTAACTCCAGGAAATATTAATGCATCATACTACGCCATCACCTATTCTATGCCGAACACATGCTGGTTCTATTAATCCTTGTGGAAATCCTTCTGTGATTTAACCAAGTCAACACTGCGGGCTGCACACCGCAAATATGAAAAATGCAAAATAATAAAATAATTCTCTAAAAATAAGCAGCCTATCGCTGTCAATATAGAAAAACAGGACCTGATAGTTGATGTTGTAATTTTCCATTTTCTATTTTTTTGTATTAAAAAACATTACATTTTTTTACAGTTTATTTGGAAACATATACAGACTTAAAAAGGTGTGCATCATCAAACATTTTTAAATGTGACCGTCTGCACATTGATTCTATTAATCCACGTTCATTTCTTGGATATTCTTCTGAGTAAAACGGTACAATGTGCACCATAAAGAAAGCCCACATCTGCTTTACTGGCCAGGAGCACTTCTTAAACACCAGGCTTTGAAAAACATCTGAACTGAATTCATTAGGGTCTTGTTCACAGCCAATTTGAGACATTTGGAATGCTGACAAGTTACAAAAGGCTGCATATCGGACCTTATATTGTCAGCATACTGTCAACGGGCCCGTTTACAAGCACCAGGTTGATTCTACAAAAAAAAGCGAGTCAAAAGTGCAGTTCAGAGCACCATGAAAGGCCTGGCAAACCCTGCTTTGGAATATAAAAAGTTATTGTTTGAAATAAAGCATTTTAAACATGCAACATTCTTACATTATTTATTTTTTTTGAAGACGGGGGCTTATGTTTCTAAAGTAAAAATGCTTTCCATACTTTTATAAGTGAGAATATGAAATATGAACCAGATATGGCGGGAGGCACGAGCCAACCATAAATATATTATACAGTGTAGAAATTGTAGCGTAATAACCATACTCCACAGTGGGATGTAGGTCCCAAATAGATACACACCAAGTAAATATTTTAATTTGAGAAAAGCTCACGGGGGCCCAAACCTGGTCCTTGAGGAACTCTTTTTGGCTCTTAAGGTGGCAACAATCTGAGAGGTGTAGAAGCAATTTTAGATTTGTGACAATTACGAGGTGAAATAAATGTTTAACTGCTAAGGATAGAGTGAAAAAATATATATACAGCACCTTTAGGAATAAGACTGGATTAGAACTTAAATAAAACTCGTCCAAATTTAGGATTAACCTTGATACTGTCCTGTTTTCACACATACACTATTATATTTTTCTCTACACAATATACATACTCTCAGTGAGCACTTTATTAAGTATTTATTAGACTTATTTTTTTTGAGTTATTGGTCTTCTGCTAAGACGTTTAAAACGCTGGGGGACCAGGCCACCACAGAGAGGAGGCCGCAGCATGGCCGTGTCTTTACCCTCCATGGTCTTACAGCCTCTCGCTGTGTATAATTCACTGCATATACACTCAGTTAGCACTTTATTAGGTATTTATTACACTTATTTTTTCAACCTCTACTGCTGTAGCTTATGCACTAAAAAGGTTTGACGCGTTGTGTGTTCAGAGATGCTCTTCTGCATACCACTGTTGCAATGTGTGGTTATTTGCGTTACTGTCAGCTTCCTGTCAGCTTTGACCAGTCTGGCCCTTCTCCGCTGACGTCTCTCATATCTCAGCATTCACTGTGTGTGTGCAGTTTACACGGTCTGTATGTCTGTCTGTCTGTCTGTCTGTCTGTCTGTACGCAGTGAAAACCTGATAACGCAGCGCAGTAGCTATGGTAACAGCTTGTGTCATGTGATCACGGGGCTCTGAGCGGTAATCCTAACAGAGCAGCCCCGCTGTGCCCCCCTCCCACCCCCGCTGTGCCCCCCCCCCCCGGCCCAAGGCCTCCGTGGCTCGGCTTTGCAGGGAGGCCAGCTAATTAAACCCGGGCTCGGGGGGGATTAAGGCTCATGTCAAATATGTATGTGTAGGGGAGGAGTGGGGGAGGGATTAAGAGTGTACATACAGGGCCTCCCGGGATAAAGGGAGATATTGATCTGTGCGGTTAATGGGGTGTCTTCAGTGTGATACACTGGGCAACTGCCATTCGGTTTCGCTGCTTTCATCCTCTTTCATTCCACACATTTCCTCTAGGGGGCAACATTTTGAACCTTGTATAAAAAAAAATAAATAAAAAAAAAACACCCAATGCTCGTAACAGACACGTACAAGTAATTACGGTTCGACTCCGATACTCTTTGGATTTTCGGACATAAGCGCACACACACACGCGCACGTGCACACACACACCTTCGCACTATTCTTAAAGTCCCTAGAGAGAGAGAGTGTGTGACTTCATGTTTAACGGGGTACGTTTTTCCAAAGCTTGATTATAAACTCAGACAGCAGTGTCAATAAACTCTCGCCCCTCTGGATTTACAGGGCTAATGCTCGGCTCTGTGTGCGCACTGCTCTGGCTTTTCCCCGAGAAGACAAAACACAGTGGAGGCCTCTGTGTGCCGGAGTTCAACAGTACACGGGCTCCGTGACGACAAAAATGTAAACCCCGCATGTCCTGCGACCGGCGAGGAGAGCCAGTGCGAAGAACAAATCACCCCTCTCATTTACTTCTTTCGGTAATTGTTAATTTGTTTGAGCTGCAGCTGCTGAAAAGGTGGGGAGGTAAGGATATGTTGGCAGCAGGTTTTCTCTCCACTGGCAGAGCTCCTCGACCACGCTTCCAAGTTCGCGAAAAAAAAAAGGCTTCACCTTTCTCTCCACCTCAATTTGTTTCCCATCACTGGGCCGGTGATGAAAGTGTGGCTTGAGACCTTCTCATGGAAACCTTGCAGGCCCCGCCCCTCTTCTGTCTAGACGGTAACATCATGTTTTGCGGCGGATCACATGATCACGACCTCACAACGTTTCATGACGGATCACAGGACCTCACAGCGGACAAAGGGCAGGCCTACAAACAAGGCTGCCAGGTTCTGTGCTTTCTGTATTCTGCTCCACACCCAGGTTCTGTGCTTTCTGTATTCTGTTTCCCACCCAGGTTCTGTGCTTTCTGTATTCTGTTCCCCACCCAGGTTCTAGGTTCCATACCTGTGTCCTGTGATCTGTCTTATTCTGCTCCTGTGTGTTCTGCTTCTGGATTTTTCTGGCTGGTTTTTTTGGTTTTTGGTTTTTGTTTTGGTACCTTTGTTCTGTGTCTTCTTGGTTTTTGATCTCTGCCTGCCTGCCCTTCATGTACCTGGCTGCTGGGATGTTGACCGTTGCCTGTTTTTGGATCCGCCCCCCCTATCATTAAAGCCTGCCTGATTACGTTATCCCTGAGTCTGCGTTTGGTTCCTCTGTCCCGAATCCTGACAAAAGCACAACATGGTGGAACATATTACAGACACAACAACAAAGCCACAGCATTCCCACTCTCCAAAAACATCAAAAACTGTGCGTTATGTCCAGGACCGGTTGATGTTTATCAAATAAAAAATTGTGCGCGTACATGCCTCACCAAATGCACTGCTGATAGCCTGGCTTTGGAATGTGATGTAAGCGTGATACACTTTCAAAGGTTGGAGTCAAACCCATCCTTGGAACAACACACCAGTTTAGCGATAGTGAACCTCGATGACTTCAAGATAAATGCCCTGACAGTCTGAATCTATTGTGAACTGGGATAAATCGTACAGCATTTGGCCCTGATAGGAGTTACGTACGTAGTTTTTAAAGATGGGATGAGAGCGATGTCTCTCTTAAAAGGCGCCAAAGCCTGTGCCTCGGTAATTGGTGGGCCCTGTCAGACGTGATTAAACACTCAGGGGTAAAAAGGCGAGGGTAATATTTTGGAAGGGACCTGGCGTCCCTACACATGTGTAGGGGTGATGTCGGCCCGCTCATCAACGACTCCTTCATCTCCATTGACTCGTCTCCCATCCGATCGGTGAAAAAGGTACGCTGCCAAGAACCTGCCAGACGCTGACTGGGACCTGAATACGATCCACTGTCTGGTCTACACATCTTGAGAAGGGACGGGAGAAATCGAACAAACTCAACGATTGACCCCAGCGCACCAGTCCCAGAAGGGCGGGGGTTCCTGACCTGTTTCTGGCCTCCCCGTCATCCTCACTGGCTGGAAGATGGACACCGCCCCTCTCTGTCAGAAGCTTCTTCTTTTTTTTTCTTTTTTTTAAATAGAGTTTTATAGATGCTTTTACCGTATAAGGCAATGCAGAGCCTCCAGATGTATGTTTTTAACGCAGTCATTCACACAGGGCGAAAGGGACCGAGGCACATGCACTAGGGTGATGGTGCGTGCATTACATTACATGTCATTTGGCTGACGCTTTTATCCAACGCGACTTACAGTTGATTAGACTAAGCAGGAGACAATCCTCCCCTGGAGCAATGCAGGGTTAAGGGCCTTGCTCAAGGGCCCAACGGCTGTGCGGATCTTATTGTGGCTACACCGGGGATCGAACCACCGACCTTGTGGGTCCCAGTCATGTACCTTAACCACTACGCTACAGGCCGCCGCAATGCCGATACTCTGTCTGTTTTCCCCCTACCTGACCCTCTACAGCTCTCTCCATCTCTTATACTATCTCCTCAGTCTGCAGTGTCCCCATCTACCTGCCCCCATGGAGACCCTGCACCTTACATATGCTTAACAGTTAAGATCCACCTTTTTACGTCCAGCTGGTGCAACTATCCCCAGGTCTCTGTCCAACAAACCTGTCCCCTAAGACTGGAGGGAATGTGACCTCATCCCCCAGTGCAAGAAACCTCAGAGTGGTGATGGACAATAGGCTGTCCTTCTCTGAGAACATCGCTACGGTGACCCGGGCGTGCAGGTTCTTCCTGCACAACATCCAGAGGATCCATCCCTCACTCCCCACCTACTCCACTCAGCTCCTCGTACAAGCAATAGTACTGTCCTGCCTGGACTACTGTCCCGCCTGGACTACAGCAATTCTCCTGATCTTCACACTGTCTTCAATGTCCTCAGATGCAGCACATCCCACGGAGAAGAAGTGGGAGCACTTTGTGCACTTCGTGTGTCAGCATAATGTGCTATGGATCCCCTACCTCGGCCACTAATCCTGGATCAGACTGAAAATTTGATGCAAAATGTTTGGGGTTTGGCTTTGGGGTTGGCAACCCGATACTGGATCTGCTGGTGCCAAGGGGGTAAAGTCCCTGGAGTCAGTTTGTTTGGTGAAGTAATATGCCAAATTTGAACACATGATACCCTTGGGCGCTTAAGTGATGCATAATAATTTGTTTGGCGGGTTGCCCATAGGACCTGTTGACCAAAACAGTTGCTCTCAATGTTTTATGTGATGACACACACAAGCGTACACTGTGTTTCTAATCAATCTGACGCTGGGTCATATCCCATTCTGGCAGAATGGCCAGACGTTTGGTGGAATGGTAGTGGGAAAGGCTCTCTCTCTCTCTCTCTCTCTCTCTCTCTCTCTCTCTGCGTGTCGGCGTCAGTGTGAGTCAGGTGTCAGGTTCACCCCCAGGTCAGGTCAGCCCAATCTGATGCTCTGCGGGAACCGAGTACCTCTGGAGTACACCGTTCCCATAACAGTGTGTGTGAGTGCGTGTGTGTGTGAGTGCGCGTGTGTGCGCGAGTGTGTGTGTGTTTGTGTGTGTATGTGTGTGTGAGAGTGTGTGTATGTTTTTGTGTGAGAGAGGATGTGTGTGTGTGTGAGAGTGTGCGTGTGTGTGAGAGTGCGCGTGTGTGTGCGCGAGTGTGTGTGTGTTTGTGTGTGTGTGAGTGTGTTTGTGTGAGAGAGGGTGTGTGTGTGTGTGTGAGTGTGCGTGTGTGCGCGCGAGTGTGTGTGTGTTTGTGTGTGTGTGAGAGTGTGTGTGTTTGTGTGAGAGGGTGTGTGTGTGTGTGTGTGAGAGTGTGCGTGTTTGCGCGCGAGTGTGTGTGTTTGTGTGTGTTAGAGTGTGTGTGTAAGTGTGTGTGTGTGTGTATGTGTTTGTGAGGAAAAAGGCACACAAACTTATCCGAACCCCTAGTAACCCAGGCATGACTCACATCCCATCTGGAGGCCAGATGCAGGTCTCCAGTCTCTCTCTCTGTCTTTTTCCTCTTCCTCTCCCTCTCTCTCTCCCTCTTTTCTCTCGAAAAAGAGATGGGGATGCATCCCTGTCAGCATACAGTCATTGTGTTCAGAGTAGCCAAGGGTGTGTGCCTGTGTGTGTGTGTGAGTGAGCGAGTGGATGGGTGTATTCTCTCCTTTTGCGGTTGGAGTTTGAACAGTGTGAGAATGACTCTTTGCCCACTCTCCCCCGCTGCGTGAGTAAACTGCCAGGTCCTGGTCACCACATCTCTGACCTTGTCTGTTCGTCCTGTCCTCCGGGAGTCTGGGGTCACCCGGAGTTCAAGTTCATTAACTGCCTTTCCCAGAAGCATCAGCCTCTCCACCTCTGGACACAGGTTCAGCCTGATTCATTCTCCTCATCTAAAAAAAAAAATTTTTTAAATATAATTTTTAAATGACTTCTTAATATTTAATATTTACGCAGCCTGTTTTTTTCCACTATGTGACTTTTATTATAATTACAGCCTTTCCCGTCTTGTTGTCCCTCATACTCCAAACTGTGTACAAGAAAGTGACTTAGCAGCACTCAAACATGACAAGTGTGCTAACAAAATTTATGTCATTTTGTAATTGCAGTACCAGCAATTTGAAACCAAGACAATAACTTTTATTTACTTATTTATCGGTGCAAGGCACAATTTCAAACTTATTTTAGAAAGCTGGTTTCTGCACTTTGGAAATGTCTCTGCTGTGAAAGTTAACAAAGTTTCTATTTTTATTATTATTATTTCATGTACACTGATATTTTCATTGTTCTTTGCTTTGTCTTTTTTTGTGTTTATCTCCACTGAATGTGCATTTATAAATACATCATTCTAAGTGAGAAAAACCATGGAGAAAATAATATCATCTCTCCCAAAGCTTTGGAACTAAAGCAAGGGTGATTTATTTGGATATCAATTCATACAATCTGACACACGGTTACACTTATCGACACATGCATCGTTTGTGGACCTTTGGGTTCACTGGGCATACGATTATTGTTAATTAAGAGATAATTAGGTCATTTTGCGGTAAACACACAGAGCGTATTTGGGGCAGGACGGGGGAAAAACTGCTGGTGTGGTTTTGGTTTTGTTTTCGGAGAAAAAGATGGATGATGTGCATTTTTCACTGCTTGGTTGGAAAATGAATTGTATGTATTTTCTCCATTATAAATCAAAAAAGTTTCTCTTTTCAAATAAGACAGACAAATCCATGTGAAAGATGACCCATATTCTCTGGACAAAAGACAAGAGAAACAAAGAGGAATTACATCATTTAGCGGATTTGCTTCTTGAACCACACTGTCATGCATATGAAAATTGTTTTAAAAAAAATTCTAGGAATAACTTCCACCACAGGCAGCTTGTACAATATTTGCGCATTTATAATGGTTCTCCATTATCCTGTGTAAATCGTCATACCATGGTTAACGTTGGGAAAGTCCTTTTGGAGTATCGCTACGTGTGATTATTGCAACGGGGAATGTGCGACAGATGTACCTGTTCTCCGATTACTCTTTGCCGGTTTATTGGTTTAAGCCCATTTTTTCCCTTCTGTCGTGTCACGCTGCATGGTAGAACGGTGTATTACTCATAAATTTCCCCTCAGTGAGGTTTCAAGTTCACGATGACCTGTTATAGTGTGGCGCTCAGATGTGTCCGGTGAGAATGGAGTTGGCGTACTGGATCTTGAAATGATTCCTCACTGCATCCCCGCCACCACCGATCCCAGCAAAGACACGACACCCCGACCTTGCAACGAGACAGAACAACCCGGAACCACTGAAAGGCTTCCATCGTCGCTGGGAAAGGCTTCAAAGGCGGATGACTGAGGAGGGGATAGTATCTGTGCACGACAGAAGGAGCTCGGTGCGCCCAGCTCTCCGCTCGTGTGGTGTGTTCAGCATCTGTAAGGAGAACCACCCCCGCCACCGAAAAAAAAAAAATGTTCATTTCCCAATAACCTAGCCCGTACGTAGGAATTCCCAGGTACCAGTCACTCTTCCCGGTTGTAACGAGGCTGTATCGTCATCAGACGCAGACGCATGTGAGAGGGGAGGGGGGTGGTGCAGCTCTCAAAAACAGCAACACATGCCTTTTTCAAAAAAGAAACAAAAAGAGAAAAACACGTCATTAATTCGACGTGGAGCCGTGAGACGTGCGGCCAGGGTTGTTGTCCGGCAGTTTTTCTGTTTATTTTCCCACAGCCTGGCGGGGGGGTGGGGTGGTCTTTCTGTGAATCAGAGCCAGAGGACATGTGTTAGCACCGTGTCAACAGCCGAGCTCACGGGGGAACAGTGCGGGGCGAGGATGGGAAAGCGGTTCACGTTCTCCAGGGTGTGTGGCTTCCATCACTGCTGTCACTCTGATCCTGGAGCCCGTTGCACCGACCGCACGTACCTGGCCTTAACGTCACGTCCTGTGTAGACTGTGGCCAGTAAAATCCAGAACACCAGTTTCCATTCATCTCCCACTTTTGGGTTATGGGTTTTGGCGGGTGAACTTATCCAACAAACTCAGTTCATCCTGCTTTGTGTCATACCCCCGGAACAGTGCGCTGTCTGGGGCATATAGCATCACTAAAATTGCATACCAATTGTGCTTTTCAGAATACTTTATGGTTTACAATTAATGTAAACAAATATAGTAGTAGAAGTATTGTGGCCAAGCAACGTGCACAAGCAACATTCGCATGACACGGTAAATGGTAAATGGTAGGCATTTATGTAGCGCCTTTATCCAAAGCGCTGTACAATTGATGCTTCTCATTCACTCATTCATACACACACTCCCACACCAACGGTGATTGGCTGCCACGCAAGGCACTGACCAGCTAGTCAGGAGCATTTAGGGGTTAGGCGTCTTGCTCAGGGACACTTCGACACAGCCCAGGCGGGGGATCGAACCGGCAACCCTCCGACTACCAGACGACTGCTCTTACCTCACAAGAGAAAGTCACATTGATAGTTTACACCTCATATACCTCAAATGAACCCAAAAATGGTAAATTGAGAACCTACAACATATAACCATAACAAATCGGTAAAAAATTCAGGTTTATCCACTCAAACTAATAATTTTTTAGTATTCCCACCTGAGTCCCATTAATGGAGATCTATGTTTAGGTCCACTTATGTTTTGGGTCATCGTTTGTCCTCACAGGCTTCACTGTCTTCTCGCACACCAAAAAAGTTTCCTAAACCATTCCAGATGAATGCAGAGATACCCTTTGGTTTTTTTTGTAGTGAAGCAGATCAATTCACAGGAATGCAAGGACATCACCATGTAGGGCACGCCCCTTGCATTTTTCCTGTAAACCGCCCTGACCTCGGGATTCAGACTGGAGTTACTGCATGCAGGTGGGTGTGCAAATTCATGTGCAGTCATCTAAGACGTATGTAAGGAATTATTCTGAACAGAATTATGAAATCTTCTTATGAGAAATAATATTATTGACCCAGTGCTGCTTTGAATCTTCTGAAATATTTTTCTCTTGAACCGTAAATCCCATCGATAGTTGATGAATCAAAGGATGGACCAATGAATTTGACCCATCCGGGGGATCTCAAATTGTTTCAAACTGCAATTATTTCCAGACATCGCATTGAATCATATTCTTCGCCGAAGGTCACGATTTTGTGAATAAGACAGAACTCGAACTGAGTGAACAGCGTGAAAAACATGGCCACTATAAAATAATTGTTCATTTACCACCAAATAATTATTGTTAACCTGGAAACTTTTAACCTCGACTTAAAAAGCTTCCCATAAAGTTTAAGTCAGGTCAAGACGTCATTTGGAACAAGAACATTTTGTCCAACTGGCTATCTAAATTCCGAAGGCGTATGAAACTTGGATATTGGATATTTTCCATTTGGTCTCATGCAAACTGTGTTATGAATCGACACTGTCTTTCCTACGTTGTTCCACGCAGTAACATTTGGATTGTCTGTGTGATAAATGCTGTGATGGAACTTTGAGCACTCCAGGTTACCGCATATCACAAAAAGACTTAATGGCTTCTGTGCTTGGAGCCAGGGCAACTGTAAAATCAAACCATCAAAGCCTTTAACGGACATAAAATTATTTGTGGTTGAGTAAATGCATGTTCCAAATAACACTGCCTTCCCCATAAATTTATTTTTCTTTTTGTTGCAGATTTATCGGTTGTCTGTGGTGAAAAGAACAATCAACAATCAAACAAGGAGAAGAACAGAAAGATGTACTATGCACAGAGGAAAAATCAGACAGAGCATGAACAAAATCTGAGGTAACAAAATGTCAACTTTCTGATATTATGCTGAGACTTCAGAAGACATTAAAGAGATTTTCATAATAAGAGACACACATCAATGTCTAATATTATACAAAACGTGTGATTACCCAATTACTTACTTATCACATTACATAAATAAAATTCATTAATGTATATGAAAGTAAATGTGAACAGAAACTTTTTCAAAATTTGGTCTGATTTGCATTTTGTTTTTCCAGCGATTGTGCCGATTCTGAATTGCCACAGTAAAATGCAAGATACATTTGTTGCACAGGAAAGGCACATCTGACAAGTATTTTCAGGTATTTTATTCAACACCTAATACTTTGCTGTTTTATTATTTCCGAGATACAGTGGAGACATTGTACGTCTTTCTATTTCTATAAGATTTTGGTGAAAACTCTGACACAACCATTAGTTCATAATGCAGAACTGATGACACCCAAATTCAATTCAATTAAAAAAAAAAAAAAAAATTGCCCAGCTGGACAATCCTTATGGACAATATGAAGCCTGTATTTAGTTTGAATCTTCGTTTTGGAGATGTTGATGTGATGTTGAGCCAGTAGTGACATTATGTAGCAACCATCAATCAATCAATCAATCAATCAATCAATAAATCAATCAATATTTGTATAGTGCTTTCAACAAAGGGCCTTTGTCACAAACCAGCTGCTTTGCCCCATATTCTGTCTTTGTATTTATAGTGTAATATGTACTAATATGTGTTTTTAAAATACATTTTTAAAGAGCTGTGAAAAGCAGTTTGAACAGAGTGCAAAACAAAATAATTTATACATTTATAAATTCATTATAATGGTGTTGCATCTGCATATGGAAGTTGTGATTGGGGTATGTGATGTTTCAACTCCACCTATTTGAATTTTCCATCTGTTCAGTAGATAACTCTTTCAGTTTCGCCACAAAGCCATTTTCTCAGTTTGAAATGCTTTCAGTGGAACGCTGACGTTAAACTGAATTTATATCTGGTAAAACTGCACAGACCACTCTGCAAACCACTTGGCATATTCGAGGAAGAGAAAAAGCTTTTTCAACATCTTGTGAACGACTACATGAAAGGAACTATTCTTTAAAGACAGAAAAATCGAAAGGAAAACAAAGACGGAATTGAAATCAGGAAAAGGTGTGGAGCGTTTGAGTATTCTTGTGCCAATAGTTTTGGGGAAGATAAAAGGACATATGGAACCCGTTTGATCCGATGACACTGCAGAAGCGGGAACATGCAGAGGACTGAACATTGTACGAGGCATTTCACTGGGGATCCAATCACGCTGAAGCCCACTTACGCTCCTGGAAAAGGACAACAAAGGCCAACCAACTCTGAGTCTAATAGAGATCGTTTGCAAGCCTTTACTTGCAGCCAAGCCAAGCCATGAAAAAGAGCCCAGCGCCTTATATAATCAAGATGCGCACCTGGTACGACCAGCAAACACAGGGCCCACAAGCCTTCCACCATCGCCAGAGCCAACAGCCATCCAGTGCTTTGGCAATCGGCAAAGCTGGAGCGGACAGCTGAGACCAGGCGTCTGAGATGCTGCTGAACGGTCCTGCTGCAGACACGTTGCCATGCCGCTGATCCAAACACAGCGGCAGATTGACAGCCGCCACTAAGAGCACCCTGACGGATGTCAGCCGGCTGAGGGTTTGACCCAGTGCTGCCAGACTCTGCTCATTCCTGCATTCGCCGTTACAGGATGTACAAAGTTTAAGAGGCCCAGTGTAGTGGCCAGAGCACCTGGCCATTCCCCCAAGATCCCCCCCCCCCCCCCCAACCCCCCTCACCCAACCCAGCCCATTGCACAATAATTGCTTATTCTCTGGTACAGGATGTTTCACAATGTTTACAATATTTTCTCAGAAAACTCGCAACAACACCAGATGAGGCGATCTGCTTAGTCCGATCGCAACCCGCCCGGTGGAAAACATGCCCGGGGAGGTCGAGGGCGGCCCTGAATCATGTGGGGCGGGAAGGGGCGGGGGGGGAGGGGGGGGGGGCACACATCCATGTGGGGAACCTTAATAGCATGGGAACCGTGCATAAAGAGCCCCCAGTATAACATCTTAAGCTGGTTCCACTGTTTTCTGAAGGAATGCTGGATTCACATAAAGGCTTATACAAGGTGGCTGTAAGACCAGGGGCCTCTTTGACCCCGGGATAATGGCATGCGTGAGGCCCCACATCGGGTTCCTGCTCCGGCCTCAGAGATAGGACCTCAGACATGTGCTGAAAGACCCTCGCAAATGTGTTAAAGGGTTATTAGCTCGCCTGGAAATTCCAACATTAGAGCAGGGGTGGGCAATTCCAGTGCTGGAGGGTTGGTTTTTGTGGTTTCCTTTCAATCAGAAGCCCCTTTAAGGCCTTGGGAACAAGGTGTGTGGACTCTTTAGCCAATGAAAGACTTTGAGATGTATTTCTCGTGCTGAAACACACCAAAAACCAGCATTTGACACCACCTGCATTAGAGCATCGTGTTTTTGTTTTTTGTTTTTATTACCCCTGTCAAATGAAACTTTTCTTAATCACCCTGGTTCCTGACCACCCAAGCACTCTCGCTTTGATTCTGATGAAGAGGACCATCATCATCTGGCATTCCTTGCTTAATACATGACAAACAAGCTCTCCACTTCACAGATGCACCCCTTCCATTAGAAGTCACCTTCACTAAGGGTAGTCTCCGTTAACCCTCAATCGTTCCTTCATGCCCTCTCACCTATCCAGACTCTCCCTCACCCATTCAAACTCTTCTTTAACAAAAAAGTGTACAGTAGCAGGGTTCAAATTGTGGGGCTCACTGGAACAAGAAAAAAATTTGTAATTTATTTAGATGAAGGCAACTCTTTTTTTTTAATTGATGAAATTAAAGCAGCTCCAAAACTCTTGAACTTAAATTCGTGTCAGAGCCTCATGCAATTTTTTTTGTGTGGAACCAGCAACCGTGCCCCCTGTCAGGGATGGCAGTAAACTTTCAACTGCCCTTCACTGTTAATGAGAGAGGGGAGCTTGCATTGTGGAAAAGATGACATCCATTCTTCGCTGAGTTGTGGAAACAGCACGTCAGCGAATCTCTTTCCGCCTCAAGACATGACCTGTACTTCGTCTGGACGGCGGTGCTGAAAATGCAAGCGCACCCAGGTCAGCTGGGGAAGGATGGATCCCTGTGGGGAACAGTGTAATAAAATGAAGTAAAACAAGAACAGGAAGCCCACAGAAAAGGTGTGTTGTTAAAAAGTGGCCATTTAATCTAAAAATAATCTATAGCAAGATAACAGAAACAGAGGAGAGAAAATACGGAAGGAGAAATGAAAGTTATCTGTTCCGTCACAGACGTTGGGGAACGGTCCAGAGGTCCATTAATAACGGTAATGTGAAAAGTGTAAGGGAGCGGTGGATGAAAGGCAGATACGGAGAGAGGGAAGGGAGGATGAAATCTGTCTCATCAGTTAGACCCTCCTGTGATTCCTCACCACCCACACTGCCTAGGAAACCCCTTTCATAGTACGCTATTTCAATCAACAATAATGTTCATCTGAACAATAAACTGTTAGCTCACAACTGTTCTCAGAGCAATTGTCTGGCTTCTTATTTATGCTCTATGAGCAATATATGGATGTGATTAATGACCACATAATAAACAAGTAATAAAAATTAGTGGAAGAACAACAACATACAGCAGCAAGACATAGCAGTAAAATCATTGCATTGATTCAACCGCCACCTTGAACAGTGTGAGCATATATGTATAAGTAAAAACTATTACGTTCTAGAAACTATTACATTCTGTAGAAATGTATCTCGATTGGGGAATCTTGTCAGTATTCAGCCAATTCTGCCACAAAGTATTTGTTAACACTTTATTGTAATGATCCATTATAAGTAATTTATACGTTATTACATAATTATGACCTAATTAATAACAAATTATTTTAATACATTTGTTAGTTATTAATAAATAATGTATTGTATAGTTAATGTGTTATAAGTAATGTATAAATCATGAACAAATAATTAATAAAACAAAAAATAAAAGAGTAGGCTAGTAATTCGCTACAGCCTGCAATCTTCTGCCTTCTTCCATATTAGACAGGCTATTGCCTGAGAACTGCCAATGATGAAAGGCATCAAGTTCATTTACACATTATACCATTAACTACTTTTTTTTTCTTGTCTTGTTTTGCACACTTAGTTACTCAGTGTGCCTGTACTACGCCTTGGCACATTTTCCCCCTCGTCTGTATCAATCCTGTAAGGAATATCTGCTTGTGTTTCAGGGTCTTGGCTAAGGAGTGGCATCCTGCTATGCAGCCCACTATGTCACGTCCTCTGCCTTTGTCCCTTATTCTTATCATCTGTTCATTTCCCTGCTTTATGTATTTTCTAGTTCTGTGTTCCCTTTCATGTTTTCATTATGTTACATTGTTTATATTACATGGCTGATGCTTTTATCCAAAGCGACTTACAGTTGATTAGACTAAGCAGGCAGACAACCCTCCCCTGGAGTAAAGAGCCCAACGGCTGTGCGGATCTTATTGCGGCTGTGCGGATCTTATTGCGGCTACACCGGGGATCGAACCAACGACCTCGCGGGTCCAAGTCCTGTACCTTAACCACTACACTACAGGCCACCCCCTTGTCACGTCCGGTATCTCTGTCCCACATTTTTTCCCCATTTCCCTATTTCCTGCGTTACTCCATGTATCCCCCCACTCCTCTCTGTCCCACCTGCTTCTCGTTTTGTCTCGTCATTAGTGTGGCATTTAAACCTGCCAGTTTCATCGTTTCATTGTGCTAGTTTGTTTCGTTTCTTGTTTTCAGTGATTGTTCCCAGTGATCCTAGTGCTCTGCTTCCCTGTTCTTCCCGGTTCTGTTCAACCTGCCTGTTCTTTGCCCCTGCCCCAGAGCCGACCCCGATCGTGACCCTATTCTATCGACCTGCATTAAAGCTCGCCATTTCAGTTCATTCCTGAGTCTGCTATCGGTTCTTCTGTCCGTGATCCTGACACGCTATACATCCCACTAGGCCAGGGCTGTCACACTCCAGTCCTGGAGGGCCGCAGTGTCTGCTGGTTTTTTACTGTGTTTCAGCAGGAGAGATACATTTCAAAGTCTTTAATTAGCTAAAGAGTCCATACACGACTCCTTGTTCTCAAGGCCTAAACTGGCTGCTGATTGAAAGGAAACCACAAACACCAGCGGACACTGCGTCCCCTCCAGGACTGGAGTTCGACAGCCCTGCGCTGCGCATTCTGCAGGTACATCTCCTGCATTGTTATCGTCATTGTATTTCAAAGGCCAGGTAATATTACCATTCCCACCACCCCCCCTCCCTCCGGATTCGTGTGGAGTATAAAGTTTTACTTTTTGGCTTCCAGTCCACACTGCGTGGGCGTGTGATTGCGATGAGTGAGACCATCGGGAAGCCACTACCATGTATTTTTACAAACAGGGGGCCAGGGGGACAATTGTAGAAAACTTCTTGGCTGCGATTCCTCCTCTTCCACCCCCTCGGAGAGACAATTAGCGAGGAACCTGCACAAACATGCCCCGGCTCCCGTTAGTATTATTGTAACCTCGTAAAAAAACGGGACTGCCCCGCTCCTGACTCCCTGACCCCGACGTAGCATCTACTCTCCCGTTTTCTGCAAAAACACCAGGAAATAGTTAAGCATAAAATTACTTGGCAAACCTCGCAACCTCTTGAATTACTTCTCCCCCCCCCCTCTCTCTCTCTCCCCCCTCCCTTTCTGTCTTCCTCCTTTTCTTTCACTCACTCTTACCTCTCACCTTTTTTTCTTCCCTTACATTATTCCTGTTTTGCGGGGGGCCTGACTCTGGGGGCCTCCGTTGACGCGTTCGGGCCCTTTACGGCCAGCTGGGTACCACGTGTTTACACAGCGTCCGCGCGGAGGGGAAGTGGAGGGGAGGGCGTGAGGTCCACACCGACAGGACACGAGGAGTGAGAGAGTCAGGGAGAAATCGGGCTCTCCGACATCAGAGCTGTTTTTTTTAGCGTAACCTTTCTTAATTTTGGGGGGGAAAAAAAACAGATTTTTATGGATTGTTGGATGAATGTTCTGGAGTGAAGACAGGCTAATAATAGTCAGTGTTGGACCAGTTCACGCCTAAGAACAAAAACAGACTGTGACTTTTACCGGGCGGCCTGTAGCGTAGTGGTTAAGGTAAATGACTGGGACCCGCAAGGTCGGTGGTTTAATCCCCGGTGTAGCCACAATAAGGTCCTTGCGCAAGGACCTTTACCCTGCATTGCTCCAGGGGAGGATTGTCTCCTGCTTAATCTAATCAACTGTATGTCTTTCTGGATAAGAGTGTCTGGCAATTGTAATGTAATGTATTGTGTAACCCTGGTCCTCAGCTGCTTTGGCCTGGTCATCATTTCTGCTTTTTGTCGCTGATTTTAAGGTGAAAACAAACGCCAGCAGACCCCCACGTTGCTCTCCACTGAGTGTGTGTGTGTGTGTGTGTGTGTGTGTGTGTGTGTCCATCCCTTCCCCCTGAAGTGATAACTGTAGGAGTATGTGTGAATGTGCTCATGCGTTTTTTTTCCAAATAAAATCTGTTAAAGCTTTTAATCAGAGGAAATTTTGCATTTTATATGTTTTCCATGCCATGCTTTAACACCTTTGAATGTTTAAATCTGCCACCATAAAAGGAGGAGAACATTTATTTGTTTATTTTTTCCTATGAAGTACAGAGCTTGGAGAGATGCCCATTATTGCACCAGTCAGGAATAAACTTTTACTCCCTTGCAGCAATTACTGCCCTCCAACTGCATGGCTGAACCAGCTCTCCAACATTTCACGGTGAAGTGTTTATAGAAATATGGGTCCATTTAAGGCTATGCAAGAATCCTGACATCTCTGAACGCAATAAGTGATATATTTCTCACAGATTGAGCAGAATAGCAAGAGAGTTCATTTTTGATTAGTTCCATAATAGAATGATAATGCCCTCAATTATCATGATGCAGTTATTTCCTTCATTTAAGTCCTCATTTACCATGGTCTTGTGACAATGTTTTAACACAAAAATCTTACCTTTTGTATCTTTCATTTCCCATCAATCGGTCGGTCTGCGCTATCTGTGTACAAGAACCATAGAGAGATTAATTGGCTAAAGGAGGCAGCGTAGTCAATGGCCTGCCCTTTGACCTTTTCAACTGGCCAAAGGTTTTATTCTCCCTCTCTCTCTGCCCTGGGCCCTGGGACGGCGCTGGCTCCCCTTTCCAAAAAGCCGCACTGGCAATCGGGAGGCCCATCTGCGTCAGCCTGTCTCGTGTTCCAGCTCCACGCCGTGCGTCAGAAACAGGCGGAGCCAGATTGTGGACAGATCAGGGAGGGACGTGTGGCCATAGCCTTACCGCACGCCCCCCCCCTCTGCAAGGCTATGCCCCCGCCTCGTCCTGCCCGCCCCCACCGCCCCCACCCGTGGCACCTCACGCCGGCCCCGGCGTAGCGTCCTGACAGGTGTAAAGGTGGGCGGCGGGGGACCGTCCGGGGTAGACGGCCCTCGTGCCTCCGAGACCCTGGATTTAACCCCGGGGCCCCGCGCCAGGACCCGCTGGGCCAGCATGTGAGCAGATTTAATGGAGCGGGTCATTCGTTTCCTGTAATCTCCAGCATGCCCCTTCACCCCCGGCCCGAAAGTACCACCCCCCCCCCCACGGCCCCTTCCTCTCCTGCTCAGGCTTAAATGGGATCAAGTTCTTGAGAGATTACTTGACAGAACTGATATGATGGTTGATTTCTTGACCTGTGTCAGGCAGAGGAAGTGAGCACAGATGGGTTCTGCTCTCTCCTTTCATACAGATAATTCTCTGTTAACCTCTCTCTCTCTCTTCTGCCACGGGGGGGAGGGGGGGGCAGCATGGGATGGGGGCGGATCGGGGTGGGGATACACACCGTTCACAAATTTGTATGGTATGCTATTCATTTCTGAAAAAAAGCAAGAGAGAAATGTGAAATTTTATAATTGCAGCACCACTCAGCTGCCAGTGTTCATTCTCATTGGCTCCCATTGGCACACACCCCAGTGGGCAGCTGAAGCAAGGTAGTATCTTTAGTATTTAAAGGGGAGAGCAACTCGTGCTAGAAAGCAGTGTAGCGATTTTTCATTGTAGAAATTTCAAGCTGAGATTTAAAGCCATTGAGGTTGCTGGTTTAATTCCCTTGCTGCAGGTTCACTAGGTTCCCTGGTGTCTGAGATTTTGAGGTTCAAATGTGTGTGACCAGGTGTGTGAACAGGTGGTCCACTGCTATTAACCCCTCATTAGCTGTTTTCTAAACTTCAATGTTCTTCCCATTTAACTTAGCCTAGGATCTCTGTGGTTGGCACGGCTTCGGAACACACCTAGATGCACTTGAGAGTCTGCGACTGTGTCAACCTATAAGGTAAGAGTAGCCACAAATCAGCCGATGTAGTTGAGGGCCGTGGTCCCAATGCAACAGGACCGGTCCTCAAAGAGAGGGCTAGACACTAGTTGGCCGAAATCTTACAGTTTTAGGTCAGGATGGGAAAATAAGGAATCCAAAGACTGTCACCACACCCCCTTCTTCTGATTGGCTGATCAAGCGTCAGAGCAAGCTTCTTCGTTTGCATACTGACTGATGTACTTCCGTAGAAAACCCCGCCCCTCCTCCCCCCTCCTCCAATCAGACCGTACTGAAGAAGAGGTGGAACAGCACAGTCCTCCATGTAGTTTGAGCGTTTACCTCGCCCCGTTTTCCCCGTCAGGTTACTCAAACCTCGTTCGGCAGGGCCCCAGTCCCACAGACTCTTTCTCTCTAACGGGCTAATGTAAAACGCTCCCGATCCAAAAAACGAATTAAATTGATTCAATCAAACATAACTATTGGTTGGAACAGGTGGCGAAGTGGTCTGTGGGAATATGTGCTGAGAGAGGCCTACCGAAGAGGCCCTGCTGGGATTTCGGCCCTGAGCCCAACTGCTGTAGGCTGACGGACAGATAATCTCCCACCGTACCAACCTGGAAACATCTGCGACTGCACATGACACGTCAGGTGCCGTTCCTGTGAATTGAGGGAGGGCCTGTCACTTCCTAGAGCCAGTAATAGCCCTCCATGCATGCTTAAGATGTTGTCGTATTTTTTTGCAAGTTTTGAGGAGAAAAAGCCGAGAATAAAAACACAGATGGGTGATCACTTTGCATTGCGAAATCGTAATTGAAGTCTGGGCCCCGTGAAACAAAAAGAACTAAGAGGACGGCGGGATTCCTGAGGGTGTTACTTTATTTTGTCGCCGGGAGAGCTCCGGGAGGAATGCTGGCATCGGAATGGGATTACTCTAATCCCCCTGCTGTCTGTCCACCTGGCTGGAGCGCACTGGAGTGGTGTGTCCGAGCTGGACTTCTGACAGGGACACTCACTGATGAGATGTCAAGCTCTCTCTCTCTCTCTTCCTCTCTCTCTTTCCCTCTCTCTCTCTATCTCTCTCTCTCTCTCTCTCAATTCAAAATAATTTACAGGCATGCTGGGATGTTGCCAGGTCTTAACATGAATTATTCTTATTTGTAGTAGTGCCCAACAGTTATTTAATCAATGTCAATATGCCAGTCAATGAAAGTAGTGATACTGGTGGTAAAATAAAATTGACAGATTTTTTTTTTTGGTTCTGGTTCTATTTAAAAAAACAACATGACAAGCCAAGTTGGGCTGAATGGCCTGTTCTTGTCATCAGTTTTCATATGTTCTTACGCATATTCTTACGCAGAGTTACTGGTGTCTCACTCTTACTGGTTTCATCTCAGGTCATACTGTTTCTCAGGTCAAAGCTCAAATCCATTTGCTATCTGGAGAACTACATTCTTGCTTTCACCCATTACTGTATGACTTTTAACTTGTATGCTGTAGATAGATGTTACAAAGGTAGTAGCCTTAACCCTAATGGCTCTTCCTTCCACACACACACACACACACACAGACATACACACACACACTCACACACACACACACACACACACAGACATACACACACACACTCACACACACACACACACTCACTCACTCACTCACTCACTCACACACACGCACATACACACACACACATACACAGACTCACGCACACACACACACACACATGCACACACACACACACATACTCACACACACACACACACACACACATACACACTCACACACACACACTCACACACACACATACACACACACACTTACGCACATATACACACACACACATACATACGCACACACTCACACACACACACACACACAGGCTCATGCATACACACACACATACACAGGCTCATGCATACACACACACAGACTCACGCACACACACACACACACACACTCACACACTCACACATACACACACACACACACACACACACAGGCTCATGCATACATACACACATACACAGGCTCATGCATACACACACACAGACTCACGCACACACACAGACTCACACACTCACACATACACACACACACTCACACACACACACACACACTGGTCTCACACCTGTGTGTAACCTGCCGGGCTCAGGATCCCGGGGGGGGGGGGGGGGGGGGGGGGGGGGATACCGTCACTGCTTTTATCAGATGGACGATGCTCTGCTCCAACAAACACGCCATTCTCCCGCCCTCACAAAATGGAGGGGGAAAGAGAGAAGAAAGAGACAAAACAGATAAGCACTTGGCTCTGTTACCCCTCTGCTTCCTTTAGAGTGAAGCTATCTGCTCTTCTGAAAGGAAGCTCAGCTCTGCTCACCCCTGCATTCACTCACAGGTGGGCATTTACAGGTGAAAGAGACAGTTCACCTGAGGAAGAACAGGTGGGCGTAGGAGTGTGAGGCTAAGTCTCTCTGCCCACTTAAACAGTAGTGGAATACACTGCACTGTACTGCTGAAAAATACAGCCATGGCCTACTGTGGACCGCTCCTGACAACTGGGTGGATGTGTGATTCAGAGAGACAGTGGAGGTACATTTCCATCAAGGATCAAATTTAATTAGCAAATAAATGTACAGATTCATAATATATTGTTGGCTAGGGTTACAATTTTATGTACCTATAGGGTACCACCCAAAAGGCAAGCATTTGTACCTTTTTACCATTTGTACCGCCTCGGAGCGGAACCCACCTGCCCTGATTGCTCACTGCCACAGGTACGTGAGTACAGGTACAGGTACAGGTACGGCAGGAATCAGACAAATGAGCATGCACACATACATGCAGCACACACGTGTGTGTGTACAGGCAGGAGGAACGCAGCACACGTACATGCGTGTGTGTGTGTGTGTGTGCGCGTACTCGACCCTGATTGCTCTGCGTGTTCACAGGTCACAGCGAGGCCAACGGCCGCTCTTAAACACGGCGTGTTTTCACTCAGAGCCCTGCCGAGCCGGGCCAGACTCCCCCACGCCTCGACTGGAACCTCCGCTTATTTTCGGCGGAATAATAATAATAATCATAAAGGCCTGCTCTAATATACCTGCTTAGTAGCTGCTGCTGTCAAAAAGATTAAATTTTATGAGTCTGTCAGACTTGGCAGCCTCTCTCATCTCCAGGAATATTTAGCCAAAACTCTTGTTTTTCATCTTGCGTCTTTTCATTTCTTTTTTGGGTCATCAGCCATAGTGTTAATGGATAAAACAGACACAATGGGCCAGAGGACAAAACCACCTCAGAGGAGACACGCAAGGCCTGTCTCCCTCCCTCTCCTCTTCTCTCTCTCTCCTCGTCTCTCTATTTCCCTCTCTCCTCTTCTCTCTCCCTCTTTCCTCTTCTCTCTCTCCCTCTCTCCTCTTCTCTCTCTCTCTCTCTCTCTCTCTCTCCTCATCTCTTTCCCTCTCTCCTCTTCTCTCTCTCCCTCTCTCCTCTCTCTCCCTCTCTCCTCTTCTCTCTCTCCCTCTCTCCCTCCCTCCTCTCTCTCCCTCTCTCCTCTTCTCTCCCTCTCTCTCCCTCTCCTCTTCTCTCTCTCCCTCTCTCTCCTCTTCTCTCTCTCTCTCTTCTCTCTCTCTCTCCTTCTCTCCTCTTCTCTCTCCCTCTCTCCTCTTCTCTCTCTCCCTCTCGCCTCTTCTCTCTCTCCCTCTCTCTCCTCTTCTCTCTCCCTCTCTCTCCTCTCTCTCCCTCTCTCCTCTTCTCTCTCTCCTCTCTCTCCATCTCTCTCCCTCTCGCTCTCCCTC